>NC_142882.1:92203392-92355357 GCF_051225735.1 Oryctolagus cuniculus
CCGGGGAGCAAACAGTCCTAAGAAAGTTCCCGAGTGTCTCAGGTCTAGAACCAGGAGCACTTACTCACAGGTAAGCGGCTTCAGACCCTTCCTACGGAAAAGCCCAAAGTGCTGGTGGAGTGAGAAGGCAAAGAGCACCACGTGCCCCTGGCTGCAGTGTGGTCCAGCCTGGTCCACCATCCGCGGCCGGCACAGTAACCAGGGTGGAAGGAACTTCGGCCAAGCACGGCTTGCTCTTCCACCTGAGTGTTTAATATAAAACCTGGACCCCCAAGGAGACCCCTTGTTCTGTGACCTTGTGTAGGGACAGGCCTGTCCCAGGCCTGCCTGATTAGTGCCTTTTGTGGGCAGCCTGGGTGACAGCGTGGGGAAACGGAACAGAGTTGGCTCCTAACGAGATACAGCGGGCTGGGTAGCAAGAGCTGGGCTCTGAGTTGAGCCAGGAACGAGAACCTCAAAGCGCTTTGGGAAAAACTGTCTCATCTCATGATTGCATGTTACTCTTAGAAGGTTCTAGGGCTGGTGAGCCCAGGGCCACAGCATACACACGTCTGCAGAATTGCAGATCTCACCCGACGGCTCTGAAGTCTACTCGACCATCGGGGTGACCCCACACAGAGATCAGAAAGGTGCTGCCGCGTGTCCTGGGAACACGGGCAGGGAGACCGGAGACCCCGAAGACTGCATTTCCTGTGTCGGCTGAGCCAGCTCTGTCGAGTGTGGGCTTTTCCCTGCTTCCATGGCCACGCCCTCCACTGTTTACCAGAGCTTGATGTGTCTTGGCAATGCACTTGCTGGCTCTCTGATCACGAAGTCGAGGCAGCCCAGGAGTGAGGCTGCAGCTCCCACAGAAGTGCTGACCGCTGTCGTCACACTCGGGCCTTCCCGACGTCCAGGTCAACAGTCCCTTTTCTCGTCCAGACTTCTCCACTGAACGACTGAGGTCAAATGGCTGCTACTCATCAGGTAAAAGTCCTTTATTGCAATGCAAAAGAGGCACTTTCTAACTGCTTCTGTCTCCTTGTGAGTAATTTCTGTAACTGTGTTCTCACGGACACGTGGCCCTAAGTGGGCTCTGGGAGGCTCTAGCTTGCACTTCTTTATGATTAGCACCTAGATCAGCTGAGACAGTTGCCACATTAGGCACAGCTAATGTTTTCATGGGGATTAATGAGACAGCAGTCTTATTAGTAAGGCATCATTTTCTTTCTTTGAGCAATAATATTTAAAAAAAAAATCTTTCAGTGAGAACCCTGATGGGCCTTGATGGGTCACATGTATCTTGGCACAAGGAGAGAGAGAAGAGCTACCTTTCTCCCCTCGACCCACTCGCCGTGATTAGGGGCTGCTCGACTCTCATTCACTGGGTCACTTTCCTTGAGACCAGAGGGTCCCGTACTCAAGGAAGGCCGGCCATGTACATGTGCACATGGTGGCTGCCACTCACCATCGGCAGCCTTACCACGGCATGCACCCAGCACGAGCCAGGCCCTCAGGACAGAACTGCGTGCACCCAGCACAAGCCAGGCCCTCAGGACAGAACTGAGTGCACCCAGCACAAGCCGGGCCCTCGGGACAGAACTGCGTGCACCCAGCACGAGCCAGGCCCTCGGGACAGAACTGAGTGCACCCAGCACAAGCCAGGCCCTCGGGACAGAACTGAGTGCACCCAGCACGAGCCAGGCCCTCGGGACAGAACTGAGTGTACCCAGCACAAGCTGGGGTCCTCGGGACAGAACTGTGTGCACCCAGCACAAGCCAGGCCCTCGGGACAGAACTGAGTGCACCCAGCACAAGCCGGGCCCTCGGGACAGAACTGAGTGCACCCAGCACGAGCCAGGCCCTCGGGACAGAACTGAGTGCACCCAGCACAAGCCAGGCCCTCGGGACAGAACTGAGTGCACCCAGCACGAGCCGGGCCCTCGGGACAGAACTGCGCGCACCCAGCATGAGCCGGGCCCTCGGGACAGAACTGTACGCACCCAGCACGAGCCAGGCCCTCGGAACAGAATGAGTGCACCCAGCATGAGCCAGGCCCTCGGGACAGAACTGTGCACTGCAGGCAGTGGGGCTGCGGGAGGGGCTCGGGGACACATAGTTCCAGGCATGGAGTCAGGACTCAGTGGCTGCGGAGACACCTCCCGGCTCCCTGCCTTCCGTCCTGTGAACTGGCGAGGACACAGTCACAGGAGGACCAGAGAAGCACGGAACGCAGGGTCGCACCCACCCGGCTGCACGGTCGCTCCCGGGTGGCAACTCCCCCAGCGGCCCCTGCACTTAGCTTCACCAGGTGGAGGGGACATTTCAGTTCTGTGCAAAATGGCCACACAGCCAACGTGTGGAAGGAAACTGGGGAACAGCACAGGATATGAAGTAGAAGAAAGCGGCTTCCCAGTGGGCTAAAGAGAAGCAGGGCTCCCCTCAGAGCCAGGGGCGGCAGTGTAGGTGGGCGGAGGCTGAAAACCCAGCTTAGCCCCGAATCTTCACCTCCCGCACACAAGCAGGAACCTCAGCCAAGGGTCTCGGTCACTTATGCATTTATGTGTAAATTCCGAGGAAAGTGAACCACAGGTGCACAGGGGCCCCTCTGCCCCAAAAGGTGGAAGGAAGACAGAGCAGAGACACAGGGCAGGTCGGAGGTCGGAGGTCATCCGTCAGACGCGCTTGGCATGAGTGGGGAATGACGCACAGCAGTACACTGTGGGGAAAAGATGGCACAGCGTGAACGCGGCCCCGCGCGGCCGTCTGTCTGCCCCAGCCCCTTCAGCCCCTGGAGATGTAACGCTGCACGCAGAGCCGTGTTCTGGCCAAACGGCAGGATTTCTGCCTGTTTCCTTTGACTCTGCCTCTGTCTGCTGTTTCAGGGGTCTGCTGACCCAGCATGCAGAATTCTGACTCCCACAAGCGTCACGCCGCTCACTGCCGGGCCGTCGTCTGGTTTGCTGTGAAGGCTGAGGTGCCGGCAGGCTGAAGCCATCTCCCGCCCCTTGCAGAGACGTCCCCGGCTCTTGCAGAATTTCAGGAAAAGCACAGCCCCGTCCTGGGGTGCCCTCAGCGTCACCTGGGTGGGCCTGGGGGGCCACAACTGCAGCTGGGTGCTGTCGAGCCCCCGGGACCCGCTGTCTTCCCCAGCGACAGACCAAGCCAGGTGTACAGGCCACCTCAGGGCAGTGGCTGAATGTTCCAGAAGGCCTTGGGGGACAGCAGTGAAAACAGGGGGCTGGTGGGGGTCTGCACCACATACACCAGCCTCTAAGACGCAGTTCAGAGGAGTACCCTCGGTGCGGGAGTGCTCGGCCCCTATCCTCTATTCTGTCTTAGCTGGAGGGGCTGGCACTGTGGCGTAGTAGGTGAAGCTTCTGCCTGCAGTGCCGGCATCCCATATGGGCGCTGGTTCTAGTCCCGGCTGCTCCACTGCCGATCCAGCTCCCTGCTGTGGCCTGGGAAAGCAGTAGAAGATGGCCCAAGGCCTTGGGCCCCTGCACCCATGTGGGAGACCCGGAAGAAGCTCCTGGCTCTTGGCTTTGGATCAGCTCAGCTCTGGCTGTTGCAGCCATTTGGGGAGTGAACCAGTGGATGGCAGACCTCTCTCTGTGTCCCTTTCTCTCTCTGTAACTCTGCCTCTCAAATAAATAAATGAATCTTTTAAAAAAAGGGGGGGTTCTTAGCTGGTAAAACAAAGTCATGACAGGATATTTATCAAAAAACGTACACGATTTTGGAGAACTCAGGATGCTCGTGCCTTAAGAGAACTTAAATTTACATGAATTCAGGAAGAAGTTCTCTTGACTCTTGACATTAAAAAAAAAAAGATTTTATGCCTGACTTCTAGGTGCAGGGGAACCTCACACAGGCACCGTCAGCACCGACCTACAAAAATCAAAGGTGATTCTACTGGGGCCGGTACTGTGGCACAGTGGGTTAATGCCCTGGCCTCAAGTGCCGACATCTCATGTGGGCACCGGTTCTAGTCCCGGCTGCTCCACTTCCGATCCAGCTCTCTGCTATGGCCTGAGAAAGTAGTAGACGACGGCCCAAGGCCTTGGGCCCCTGCATCCATGTGGGAGACCCAGAGGAGGTTCCTGGCTCCTAGCTTCATCTCCAGCTGTTGCGGCCAATTGGGGAGTGAACCATCGGATGGAAGACCTCTCTCTCTCTCTGCCTCTCCTCTCTCTGTGTAACTCTTTCAAATAAATTAATAAATCTTTAAAAAAAGTAATTTTACCCTCCGTTCCCTGAACTAAACAATTTGTCTTTCTTGGCACTGCCGCTAATACAGTGCTCTGCTGATAACGGGGAATGCCCAGCTCTGTGGGACCCGAAGGCACACACAGACACAGATCTGCGGTCAGCCCACCATGCGGTTGACAAGTAAGTGTCGCTTGGACACCACTGTCGTGTGACAGGAGTAAAACGGGGAAGAGCGCGAGACCGGGAGGCCGCGCGTTGAAACTCACCCACCCAGCACAGGACTGGCTTCGCAGAGGTGGTGCTTTGCTCTGTCACTTACGCTGGACTGGCTACAGAGGGGCCACGCGTTCACGTGCACCTGACTTCCCAGTCATCCTCGCCCATCCGGCCGCCTGGCAATGTGGTGCAAGCCCGCACCTGTGCCTCTGCCTCTGCCCTGGTGTATGTGCCCTTCTCCCATCCTATCTCCATATTGAGAACTTTGTAAAAGGTGTTTAAAAAGGGACACTTGTGTGCACACTGAAAATCCATCTGCTGGGAGAACACGATGGCTGTCACTGGTCCGATGCAGGAGAAAATGACCTCTCCTTCCTTCTCGTGTGGCTTCCCAGAGCTTCGCCAACTGCCCTGGGGGAATGCGTAGGAAAATGACCTTCATCGGGTCGTTTAATTAAATAACCCAAAGACAATTAAGGAGTTGTAATTTGAGCTCTGCGTGCATTGATCTTTAAATCTCCAGGGACTTCTAATTTTAGTAATTAATTGATAACTTGTTAATAGTATAATTATAGTCAGTAGGGCAAACCTTGCAAACAAACACTTCAAGGCATAACGGGACAGGCTCCGTTACTGTACTCACAAGGAAGGCCCGAGAACAGGTCCGTGTCAGCACAGAGCAAGCTCATTAGAAAGTCACAGGGCGGAACTTGGAGGCACCCACGTCTTCTGGTTTAGACATGCACACAGAACACCCACGTACATGGTTAGACATCCAAAGGCCAATGCAAAGCTTAATATGCAGAAATAAGAGGATTAAAGAACAAGGACCAAAGCGCATCACTCCATCGTCCTAGCAGTTATGGGAGGAAATCCCACAGCACCGAGTCCCCGAGACGGTGACCTTGGTGCCTCCCCGACACACACCCAGTCTGCCACCTCACACTCCACACGTCACCCTGAACAGGTCGCCAGGAAAGCAGGCAGCACAGTGACGGCCGGGAGCAGGTGCTTGCTCCTCACGACACAGACCGGCAAGCCTGCCCCACCGTGCCCTTACAAGGCCTGTGGACTGTCTACCGTCAACGCACCTCGGGAGAGACGAGACGACGCTTTTACAGCAGGAAGAACTTTCAGATGAGATCGGGATTCGCAGGACTGCCTTACCCTCTTACTATTAGGATTCTGTGGACACCGAGAGGGCATACAGCGGCACCCGCGCTGGGGGACAGACTCCGGGTCCCCCAGCGGATTCCAGACCACGCCCTCGATGTGCTATGCTGTGCTACTGCTGCAGACCCTCACAGCTACAGCTTACGCTCTTTTTCTTTCCGTGTTAACTAGAACTTCCTTTCACCACTTCACGTAAAGGAACAATACCCGCATTTCCAGCATCACCGCTCTTGCCCGTGAGGGCCATCGTTACGTAAAATAAAGGTTACTTGAAGACTGGCCGGTGAGACGGTGACAGTCGATGTGACCAGAGACAGCTGGTAAGTGACAAAAGGCAGGTGGCTACCAGCGCAGGGACACGGCACAAAGCGATGCTGCACCTCTTGGGTGGTGTGAGACGAGCTCAGTAAACACATTCCCTAAAGCCAGTCCCTGCGGAAGGGAGAGGGGCGCGCCTGGGGCTGGGAGGGGAGGTGGGGTCGTGGGGAGCCACGGCACAGGGGCCACGCACCACTGCAGGTGTCCCCCAATGGGCCACACCGGGGAGGCTCTATGGAAGGAAGAAAGGCTGGAACGTGACTCCTGCTGAGATTTCCCCATCTCCTCGGGCAGGGGTGAGGCCGCTCGCTGGTGCGGTGCCAGCTCCAGCCGGGCACGCTGTGCACAGACCTCAAATGCCTTGTAGGTTGCACAGAGGCGAGCGGAACAGCACACACTAGCGCACTTCAACCTCACGCGGAGACACAGCCTGGCCTTGTCCTTTACTGGGTCTGTGCTGCATCGGTGCCCATCTGCAGGCTGAAAACAAATACATAGAAAACTGCTAATGCCACCACGTAGCTTACACTAGTGGGGCAGGCCCATGACAGGGGCACGCAACACAGTTTAGTGCCTGGGGCACTGTGGGAGAGAATGCACACCGGACAGGGGAGGCTTGTGAGAGATGAGCTCCCGGGCCCAGTGATGGAACAGCTAGTGGACACAGTGCATCAGTCTGCACTCAGGCTAGGGCCCCTCTTGGGGCAGGAGACCTCATAGAGCCACACTGCCTCCACCGGGACTCCTGACTGCAGGCCGTGCACGTGGCCAGACACCTGCGGCACTGAACGTGGGACACCTGGCCCTGGTTCAGGTGGGTGTGGTTTTTGTGACCACGCATCCTCACTGCCAACAGCGAAAGCATTAACATGGGAGTGAGCGGCTTGTCCTTGGACTCGGCTCCCAGGCCCCTGGCCAGCGGCCAGCCTGGGAGGAAGAGAAAGGTGGCAGCACTGAAGGCGACTCCCATCTGCCGTGAAGGCTGCCAGGAAGAGGCGAGGGAACAGCCGGACCAGAAAGATCCAGGGAGCCGCTCAGAGGCCCCAGACGTGTGTGCGGCCCCTCTCCAGCGCCCCCCAGTGCCCGTGGACAGATGGGCTGCCTCATAGCTCTCGAGTCTCTCTGTCTCAGGTTAGCCATGCCCACTCGGCCTCAGCAGCCTGAGCGGGACTGACCCCATGTTGTACAAATCCCCATGGACACGTGGACCCAGGGTGGGGGCGAGAGAACGGAGCAAGGACGGAGGGTCCCAGGTCCCCTGGGAAGTCCCGCTGGCTCCTCCGGGGTTTCCATGGATGACAGGGCCAGCCCCTGAGCGGTGTGGGGCCCTTGGCCCTCGGAGGCGGCCAGAGTGCACTCCCAGCAGAGCAGCGTGGTTCCTTGGCAGGGAGCACAGTTCTGAAGCTGGCCTCCGCAGGGGATGTGCAGGAACTTGCCGCTGGCACACGGCCGTGTCTCCCGAGTGTGAGGCGGGCGCGGGCGAGCCGCGCGTGCCCTCCGGCTGGCCGGCACCCCTGTGCCAGCTGCCAGCCATCAGCAGCACCTCCCTCGGTGGGGGGAGGAGCCCTGATGCCAGTATTACGCAGACAGAGCAAGTGACAATAAAGGGCCCGGCCCGTCTCCCTGAGTCCTCCCCCGTCGGGGCAGGCAAGCTGCTGGCAAAGGGAACCAGGTTTTAAGGTGGCAGGCAGCCGGCAGTCGGCTTCTGCCAAGGAGGAACTCCAGTCCCCAGCGGGAGGCGTGAGCTTCCAGTGCACACGCGGCCAGGAGATGGGCACAGCAGAACGGCGGCGGGTGGTGGAGAAGTGACACAGGTCCCCTCCCTTGACCTCCCAGGGAGGAGCGGGCCAACGTGACAGGGACCTGGGGAGCTGCTGGCAGCGGGCACAGGAGGGGAAGCAGGCCACGGAGGCCGGGAGAGAGGGCGGCTGGCTGCTCCCTCCAAGCCCCTTCACCGGCTCTGCACTCGGGCTCCTAGGAGGCGTCAGGCCCAGGAGCAAACCTCACCGCCCCTGAGAGAAGCAGAGGGAACCTCCGCCTCCCTGTGCCTGGTGCTGCCTCCACCGGGACCCTCCCCAGGGCTGTCTGCAGTCCCTCCCACACTGTGCCTGGGCCGGGAGGAAGCCAGGGCCGGTCCTGGCTCTCCCTCCTGCTCTGCACGCGGCTGCCGAGCTCAGCGTCTCGTGGCCGCCTCCGCTGACAATGGGGCGCGTGCAGCTTCGTGTCCACGCACTGTTCTCCTGTCACTTGCTCCCAGGGAGTGAGGTCGAGTGTGCAGCGCAGGAGTGACATCGAGAAGCTCTCGACCATGCGGTGCAGTGGGGGTGTGGGCCCCCAGAACCACCCACACTCCTTCACGTCTGAGTCCCTGGAACAACCGCCTCGCACTCGGACCCGCGGCTGGTGCCACGATGGCCCGGGGTACAGAGGGGTGGAAAGGAAGTATTCGGGAAGAGAGAAACGGGCTGGGACTGCTTCCCCGACAGAAGGCTGGCTGCAGGCAGGCGGCTCTCACAGGGGTGACGGGGCCGATGGTGGAGCAGCGCCAGTCCCCAGGGGAGGGTGTGCCACGCTGTGGGCACTGCCGGGTGCTGTGGTGACATCACGCGGTGAGGGACAGGGCACGCAGCCCGGGAGGTGCTGCTGACACAGCTGACGTGCCTGTGAGACCATCCGAACGCGTCTTACCAGGCCTGTACAACGATTACCGTCTGGAGGCAGCAATGCCGCATCCCAGGCAGTTCAGAAAGTTTGTGGGAAAGTGAACTAAAACATAAATCCATTTTGCTGCAAGATTTTTTCTTTTGAAATCCATATGCAGTATTTTTATAGCGCACACTCTCCACCTCGGGTGTTCACTGAAATCTGAAGGGAAGCCCAAGGAACCGGGGAAAGGTCCATCTCGGACAGGGTGGGCTGAGAAACAGGCAAAAGCAGGCCGCAACTCCGCAGCTGCTGGACCCCAACCCTAGCCCAAAGCTGTCTCCCTCGCTGCTATCTCGGCACCAAGGCTTGGCCACTGGCCACGCAGAGACGGACTGACAGGTGGAGAGCTCCAGGCTCGTGAGCACAGCCCTCACCGGCCTGTGTGAGCGAGCCTGCCTGGAGACCACAGCGCAGCCAGGCCGAGCGGCCGCCGCTCTCCGGACACACCGAGGGCGAGACGGACGGGAGGAGAAGCCCTCTCTCCACAGGGTCCCCACCCACCCCTTGTACGGTGCACCTGCGGCTGAGTCCTGACGGCCCACCGGCGGCATCGTTCAGATGCCTGCTCTGTGCCCGGGCACTGCACTGACATTGAGAGAGCAGCACAGAAGGAGCGGCACAGACACAGGAGAGAACAGAGAAGTGTGGAAACCAGGCTCGCGGCAGACGGCCAACACACAGCCGGCACGGACACGTACGTTTGGGTCTCAGGTCCGAGGCCTCGGAACCAGCGCCTTCCCCGGGAAAGCCGAGAGGCTCTGCCGCGTCTGTGTCAGGAGGCGGGTAGGGTGGGGGTGGGGGCAGCACTAACTGGGGTGGGCCTCGAGCAGTGCCCCTGGGAGGCTTCTGTGGCACCTGCCGTCCGACACCTACGTGGAATCAACGGGAAGTGGTTTCAGAAGTCAAGCCACAAGATTCCAAGATTCCCTGTGCTGCAATGCAGAGTACAGTGTCACTCACCTCGCAGCAGGTGCACCCACGTCCAGCACCAACTCCAGCGGCTTCCAATGCGAACTTCAACCTCACTCCCCAGGAACCCCCGCGCTGCATGCCCTGTCCAGCCTCGGTCTGCACCCAGCCCCACCACATCCAACACCGAGTCCAACAGGAGCCAGCACCTGGCCCAACCACACTGGAGCTTCCACTCTCACATCCACGGTGTCCCGTTTGGGAACCCTGCCCGGTGGCCATTCGCTTCTGGCAGGCACAGCCACATGAAGGCTCGCAGCTCCCTCCACAGCTCTGCCCAGGTAACACAAAAGGAGCTCCAGCTGCCCACACTGGTCGCCCCAGGCTCACGGGGCTGCTGCTCAGCCACCGCCTTCTGCTTTCCCTACCGCACTGACGGCTGCAGACAGAGGAACCAGACACGAGGCCTCTCTCCCCGGCCCATTCGCTCCGTGCACCTCCCTCAGTGCCCCGGGCAAGTTTTCAGTGGGATGCGAGCTGGGCCCCGGGCCGCTGAGCGCCTGCCTGGAGCAGCCCCCAGCCCTCCTCTGTGCCGTCACTGGAGACACGCTGCCGTTTGTATTTGCGAAGGACTTTCTGGTGCTGACCAGATCTTGGAAAGGCAGTGGCTCAGTGTGACAAATGACAGGGATTGCCGGGGTCGCAGGCTACGCTGACTGAGCTATTTCTTTTAAAAAACCCTGTCTTCAGGCTTTGCAGCTTAGAAACTTCTGGTAGCTAACAGGGCCCACGCTCCATGTCCTTTACCAGGTTATTAATAAAGATAAAAGACCAGAGTCTCTTCTCGGCAGCTGCAGCCATGTATCCCTTCTCTTGGCGACGGCTCTCTGTACATGGGAACACGCTGACTTCCCCAAACGAGAGCATCGTGTCCTCCCTCGGAGTGCAGACGAGGCAGGATGCGCCCAGAGGTGCTGCTGGCGAGCCCGGGCGAGCGCCGTCACACGGCACAGGCACAGACCCTCCGTAGACGGGAGGAGTGCTCCCTGGGACAACTGAAGCCTTAGGTGCGGACGATGCACCCACTATTCCCTTCTGGGGTTGCAGACATTAAGTCAAAGGGCAAACTCGGGGTGCCTAGGTGCACGAGGGCCTGACGGGAAGGAGCTCGGTGCACACTCAGAACCAGGAGCCTGCGGCTGCCAGGCTGCCCCGCCCCAAGCCCTCCCTGCAGACGTGTTTGCTCCCACGGAAGTGAAACAATCAAGGTGAAGGACTGCAACGTAACTAAACGCCCGCTCCTGAGCCCGGGGCCTCCTTCCCAGGGCTCCCCCTTCTCTCGGGATGTCAGGATCCTGGCCACACAGATGGAGGCATCTGAACCAGGGGTGTGGGGCAGTGCAACACCCCGCTCATGCCGGCTCCTCCCGGCTGAGTGTCCCTTAGCCAAAATGCTTAGGACCACATGTGTCTTAGATTTCAGATTTTTTTCCCCAATTTTGGAATCTCTGCATATACACAATGAGCCAAATCTCAATACAGCTTTCATTTTCGTTTCTTGAGCACCTATATACCCAGCCTGAAGGTGATTTTACACAACGGTTTACTTAAATTTCTGCATGAATCCAAGCTCCGTGGTGTGGAACTGTCTACTTGGGAGTCTGGAGTTTGGGGCACTTCTGATTGGAGGTTTAGGGCTGGGTGTGCTCCACGGGCATCAGCCCCACGGGGGCTGCGCTCTCTCAGGACCGTGGGTGCCACCTCCAGCTGCTACTTCTCACACGCAAACGTCTGGGCTTTCCCCGCCCTCCCCGCTCCAGGAGCAGACACATCGCCCACCAGCAGCTGAGTATTTCCAGCCTCTCTCTCCCCGGGTTAGTGTCGTTAGGGCCACAGGCGCGGCCAGGTTAAGAGCAGGTGCACCCCTGGCACTGCAAGCACAAACGGCAGGTGCGCGCCCTCGCTGTGCATGCGCACCACTCACCCACTGCGCTCTTCCTTTTCTCCTCCGAGTCCTCGGTGCGCGAAGGGACCAGGGGGCTGGGCGGTGGCGGCTGGGGCGGAGGGGGCGCTGGCGCCCGCCGCTTCTTCTTCTGCAAATCCATCTGCGACCCCAGAGACACCTACGAAGCAAGGAGAAACAGGAGACAGCGCTTTGAGAGTGGTTCGGGGAGGTGTTCCGGCTCCCGGCGGTGCACCTGGCGGAACATGGGGTCTCCAGTTCCAGGGGCGCCCTGGGCAGGCTGGCACCTGGCGGGGCTGGCTTCCCGGGGGCCGTGGTCAGCCTCCTGGAGCGCACCCGCGAGGAGTCCCCTCGCTTTTAAGGAAAGGTGACATGGAAATTCCTCCTGGAACTCCAAGAGGGGCGCCGAGAAGGGACTGGGAGGCCTGGGGCTGGCCCCGGGAAGGCGGCCTTGCAGCCAGAGGTCTGCCACCCTGCTCGGAGGCCAAGGCAGAGGAGACCCCCAGCCCTGAGGGTCAGCAGCTGGGCGAAATGGGGGGCCCAGGTACCCTCTCCCTGCCTCAGGTCAGCCAGAGTTCTCGGCCATTGGACGGCTCTGGGTAAGGCTTAGCCAGGCGTCATTCGTCCCTGCGGGTTCAAGTCAGGGCACCAGCCGGCACCGACAGGGGGGCAGCACGCCTCGCACCCCAGGACCAGGGTTCCCTGACCTTTCCAGGCCCAGCCTGCAGGGGAGGCCGACCAACACCGCCCGCCTCCGTCGGATCCAGGTGCTCTTTGGTTACCGACACCGGCTGCGCCAGGCCTGGACAAAACCTCACGACCGCAGGAGGAAAACGCCCCTTCCTGGGCAGGGCCTGGGACTTGGTGGGTGCATGCAGACGCGTGTGGGTGCTCAGTAATGCGCTCGCTGCAGAGGCCACAGCGCACAGAAAGGCAGCCGACGGTCGCCCTGCTGTGTTCCCTCAGCGGGAACAAGCACAGCATCGCAGGCATCGCGGATGCGGCTGGGGGGCGGGGTCTACGCAAACATTCCAGGACCTGGAGAACTACAAAACCTTCAACATTTCTGAGCCCGAGTGTTCTGCAGGGAGTGCGGTCAGCCCACACCATTAGCTGTTCATGCTTTTCCCTCCTTCTGCTGAAACATGATAATCGTGCCCCGCGTGTCTGAAGTCGCGTGCACTGTGCATTCAACATACGCAGTAACAGCCAGCTGCCCCCCAGAGCCTGGGGTCAGGACAGAGCCGGCCCAGCACCTGCACTGCAGCAGCGGCCACTTCCAGCCCTCCTTTCTTTTAGCATCGACTCGGTGTTTCTAGATCACAAGCTTACTGTGCTATTTGATTTTTCCACGTTAGATGCTGGGTTTCTCCAGGAGATGGGGATCTAATCTCAGTGTCTGTCTGTCTCTCTCTCTCTCACACACACACACACACTCATTTTCCCCAAAATCATAGCACAAGAGTTCGTTGCATTCGTATTAACTCGCTGCTCAGGTCTTCGGAAGTTCACCCTTACCAGTGCCCTTGCTTTCTGCCGTTTCAGTGACCTGTGGTCATTGTGATCAACGGGAAGTTCCGTAAATGATTCACACAGGTGGCAACTGCGTTCCATTCCTTGTAGTGTGATGGGATCCCACACCGTCCTGGGACAGGAGTCACCCCTTGTCCTGGCATCTGCCCCTCCCGCTGGTCACTCCTATCAGCTCCCTGTCAGCGACCCAGAGCTGCACTCAAGTCACCCTTACTTTATAGCAAGCAGTGACGCTGGCAACTGTCAGTACGTCGTTGTAACGGCACTATTCTTACTTATCAGTAACTTCTTACTTTATCATAGATGGTTTGTATGGGACAGCACAGGATACGCCAGCTCCCCTGGGGGCTTGGAACGGACTCCCCAGGACAAAGGCTACAGCAGACACTGCAGTGTGTCAGGCAGAAGCGTTCTTCAAGAATCCGCTGCTCAGCTGAACGCCGAGTGTGCTCACACATGGTCTCTGGCTTACCCGCCTCCCCTGAGCCCTGTCTCCTCGTCCTCCCTTGTTTCCAGGGTCATCCATCTTTCCTCCATTTTGAAACGTCTCTGAGTCATTCCAGCAGCTTTCTGGTCAGGCTGTGCACCAGGAGGACTTCTGAGGCCCTGAGAACCTGAAGTCTCTCTCCTGTCGCAGGCGCAGCGTCAGGGTCCCTTGGTTCCCTGCTTCTGGGCTGGGCGCCTGGCCCTGACTGCTGGGCAGGGGTGCAGCTGAAGGGCCCCTGGTGGGCACGTTCCTGAGCCTTGAGGGGTTTTGCTGCCTCCTGCTGGCCTCTCCCACGGCAGTCAGGTGTCAGGGACTTCTCTCTTGGGGCTTCCAAGGTGTCTGCTGTCTACTGGCAATCGCCATTGCTGTGTCTCCCTTCCTCTTCCTCACGGTGGATTTATAAAAACCCCTTACTCGTTTTCATGGCATGTTGGGAGGGGAGATTTTTTAGGTATTTCCTTTCATATTTTTTTCTGCTTCACTGAGGCATAATCGGCAAACACCAAAGTATCATTGATTCACACACACATTGTAGAGATGTGGCTGTACAACCGGACAATGTGATGTATTGTGCACTGGGAAGTTGTCACCACCATCAAACTATTTACACACCTATAGATCAAGCTGCCGTCTGCTTTTTCTTATTTTGTGGTAAGAACACTAATACCTACTCTCTTAGCAAAATGTAAACTTTCTTAAAGATTTATTTATTTATTTGAAAGTTACAGAGCAAGAGAGGGACACAGATGGAGAGGGAGGGAGAGGGGGTGTGGGGGGGGGGGGAGAGAGAGTTTTTAAAATATCTGTCTGTTGTTCCATCAGAGTGATGAGCCATGATCAGCTAAATTAATCCCTCTGCCTTCAGACGAGTACAAAGGCTGGTTTTGGCTATTTAAAAGTTAAATTTCTTAAAACAATCTTGTAATTTTTTTTCATGCATTTACTTTTCTCATCCTTTGAGTTTTTAATACATTTACTGTAATTTCTGAAGAGTATGTTCAACTCAGAGCAAAGACGCTGGATTCTAAAATTGCTATCCTGATTTTAAGAATCCTTGCACAGGAGGAGTGAGCAAGATGGGAACAGAGGGACCCCAGACACACTCCCCACAGCGACCCTGACCTAGCAACAATTCACAGTGCCGAACGCGTCTATGAGAACCCTAGAAACCAGGGAGGCCACAGCATCCCAGGCAGGCTCGGAGCCAAGAACAGGCACCCTGAGAGGTAAGAGAGCCACTTCACCTCGCCTGTGACAGCGATGCCCCTGTACCACCTCAGCTCAGCAAATGGGAAGAGCCCCAGTCCAGGCCTTCTCTCTCGGGAGGGAGAGAAGGACAGAACACCTGTCCGGCGTCCTGGCTTTGCAGGGGCCTGCCTGAAGGCCAAGCAGCTGGCACCCTCCAGACGCTGGGGCCACTGAGAAAGGAGAGCCCAGAGGCAGGTTGTGGCACCCGGGACCGGGCAGTGCCGTGGAGAGAGGCTGGCACCGCCCATGGGCTTGGAGGAAGCCTGGCTCACGGCTCAGCCCTGGGGAGGCGTGAGAGGAGCAGAAAGCACACATGATGTCCCAGGCCTCCAGAGAAGACTGCCCACGGAACCGCCTTGTCGGAGAAGTGAGGCAGAACCGACGCTGTGGACGGCGGGGGCAGCTGCACAGGGAGAGCAAGAAACCTGCAGGCCCGAGGACGGCCACGCGAGGGAGCCCGTGATGACACCCACTGACCCACGGAGGCGGGGGGCCTGAGGGTGTCCAGGTGGTAGGCTGACGTGGGCTCACCTGTGCAAAGCCTCTCTAGAAAGCCTGGGGAAGACGGCTGTGTTTTTAGAAGCACACATCACAGAAAACAGCAATGAAACCGGTCTCCAGGGAGCAGTCCTCCCGAGGTGGAGATGCGGGACCCGGGAAAGGACTCCACTTACAAATACGAGGCACTGGGAAGCACAGTGGCGGCTGCCAGCACACGGCGGGGTGTGTGTGTGTGTGTGTACGTGCTGTGTGTGTGGTATGTGTGCTGTGTGTGCTATGTGTGCTGTGTGTGGTGTGTGTGTGCTGTGTGTGTGTCACTGATGAGCAGGCATGAAGTTTCAGTGACACACACTGAAAACGTCCTAGATTTGTCCGATGCAGGACACACACGGCGAGCACAGCCATGTATCTAAAATGGTCAAGCCTGTGCATGTACTGAATGATAAGAAGAACCCTGTCATGGGATTGTGGAAAAATCACCAAGACTCTGTCCAGGCCTCGGCGCTTTGGCCCAAACTGGCAATGTGTAAGCAGCTTCTGGGCCTGGGAGCTGGTGTGGAGGGGTGAGTCCAGCACCTAGGAGCCCAGCCTGGTCTTGGACCTGTCAGGGTAGGATGCTGGGCCTTGCCTGCACCTGGACCGCGATGGCCCAGCCTCTCCAATCCTCGCTGGCTGCTGATGGCAACGCTGAAAGTGCAAAGCCTTGCTCTGGTCCTGGACTTCAGCCTTCAGCGTGGATGTCTACCAGGTCATGAACTGAGGACGCCGGTGCTGTGGCCTGCCTGCCTGTAATCGTCCAAGTCCACACTGCTCAGCCTCTTCTTGAGCTAAGTGGGAGAATCTGTCCTCCAACGCGTCAGCAAGGAGCCCCTGGGCCCGCGCTGCATGGGTAGGACCACAGGGGACCCAGCAAGGAAGACCGTCACTTACTTCCTCTGTCCACAGTCCAGCAGAGGACAGACAACCCGCAGCTCTTACCCAGTCGAATAGTCAGGGTCCTGGGACCCGTCTGGGGACTTTGTGTTTCCGGGGGCATCAGCAGTGCCCGGGCTCACTGGGGTGCACGATGCACCAATGCAATGGGTTCAACTGCACACATCTGCACCACGGCCCGGGGCTCACTCCTGCACATCTGTACCACAGCCCTGGGCTCACTCCTGCACACATCTGCCCCATGGCCCTGGGCTCACTCCTGCACACGTCTGTACCACAGCCCTGGGCTCAGTCCTGCGCACGTCTGCACCACGGCCCGGGGCTCACTCCTGCACGTCTGTACCACAGCCCTGGGCTCACTCCTGCACACGTCTGCCCCACGGCCCTGGGCTCACTCCTGCACACGTCTGTACCACAGCCCTGGGCTCACTCCTGCGCACGTCTGCACCACGGCCCTGGGATCACTCCTGCGCACGTCTGCACCACAGCCCTGGGCTCACTCCTGTGCACGTCTGTACCACGGCCCTGGGCTCACCCCTCTGCACATGTGTACCACAGCAATGCCATGCAGAATTCTGGCATGCTTCTACGCAGTAAGAGATAATTAGAGGAGGGCATAGGAGAGCGTTTCTGGTCCACCTGGTTTGGAAGAGCTGTTTCGCTCACTGAAAGACAGCTTGGCTCGCTCCCCGGTACAAGATCTGCAGAAGCATGGAAGCCTGGGAGACGTTGCCAGGTCGGCCCCACCTGGCCACCCCGCTTCCTCCGGAGTTAATCACACCTGTGCCACGTTTAACACACACCACCCAGCTCTCAGCCGCGCCTCCACCTCCAGTCGGTTAACTAAGACGACAGGCTTCACAGGTGCTCGGCTGGGTCTGTCTGAGACCACGCAACACAGACGAGATCCAGCAGGAGGAGGAGCGTGGGTAGGAAGCTCGTTACGCTCAGGCTCTGAAGCACAAAGGTTCCGCGTATGGATTTGCAGACTCCAAGAGAGCACCGTGAAGGCCAGCAGTGCAGAGACTGAAACGTGGGCCGAGGGAGCCGGCCCGGTCTCGTGGCTGCCCCCAAGGGGGCGACTTTACCCTCTTATCTGCCAAGAGACTGAGGCACGGAAGACTCCCTCTCGGGCCACACGGCCAGTCAGTGGCAGAAACGGGATCTGGCCTTGTCTGACGCCGAGTCCGGGCCTTTCAACGCCACGCAGGCCGACGGCCGAGGGAGGAGCAGCTCTGCAGTTCCCAGCGGAAGCGTCTACGGAACCGTCAGTGACCAAAGCCCCGAGCGAAGGCTTCCCCTGCGGGCCCAGCGCGAACCACTGCGTGCCGGAGGCGGCGCTGGGAAAACGGCTCTAGCTGAGGCCGGCCGTGCATGACTCCTCAGGGAGCACTGCTTCTGTCCCCTCTGCCTCCCAGAACCAGGAGACGCAGTGACATCCGTTGGAAAGTGAGGCCTTGGGAGGCGATGAGGGCATGAGGGAAGCACCCCGGCAAAGGCAACCCCAAGCCACCCCCCGGCTCCCTCTCCGCCCTGTGAGGACGCAGCCTGCACACGGAGATCCGCTGCCGGACACCAAGGCTGCCGGCTCCTCGGTGCTGGACGTGCCAGCCCCAGAACAGGGCGACGCAGGCGCGTGCCGTTGAGCAGCCAGGCTGCGCCAGGCTACGATGCATTTGCCGCAGCAGCTCCCGGGGACCATGGAGACCCCTCCTGCTGGTCACTGCTGATCTCCCCAGGTTCCCCTGCAGCAGGAGTCGTTAGCTCTCCTGGTCTTCCGAGACAGCACCCGTGCCCCCGTGCGCTCATCCTGCCAGCCACACGCAGACCAGCACGGAGGTCTGGAAGTGCGGCAGTGGGAGGGATTGCCCAGCCGGGCAAGGAGCCAGCCGCAGCAGGAGGTCAGGACCTGCCCTCTTGATGGGGGGTGGGGGTGCACATGGCAGTGGCAGGCAGGGATTCCCCTCCTGCTGGGAGGGGTTAGGAGGTGAGTGTGGGTGTGGGGTGAGGAGGTGAGTGAGGGTGTGTGGTTAGGAGGTGAGTGTGAGTATGGGGTTAGGAGGTGAGTGTGGGTGTGTGGTTAGGAGGTAAGTGCTGTGTGCGGTTGGGTGGTGAGTGCTGTGTGGGGTGAGGAGGTGAGTGTGGGTGTGTGGTTAGGAGGTGAGTGTGGGTGTGGGGTTAGGAGGTGAGTGTGGGTGTGGGATTAGGAGGTGAGTGTGGGTGTGGGGTGAGGAGGTGAGTGTGGGTGTGTGGTTAGGAGGTAAGTGCTGTGTGGGGTGAGGAGGTGAGTGTGGGTGTGGTTAGGAGGTAAGTGCTGTGTGGGGTGAGGAGGTGAGTGTGGGTGTGGGATTAGGAGGTGAGTGTGGGTGTGTGGTTAGGAGGTAAGTGCTGTGTGGGGTGAGGAGGTGAGTGTGGGTGTGTGGTTAGGAGGTAAGTGCTGTGTGGGGTGAGGAGGTGAGTGTGGGTGTGGGGTGAGGAGATGAGTGTGGGTGTGGGGTGAGGAGGTGAGTGAGGGTGTGGGGTGAGGAGGTGAGTGTGGGTGTGTGGTTAGGAGGTAAGTGCTGTGTGGGGTGAGGAGGTGAGTGTGGGTGTGTGGTTAGGAGGTAAGTGCTGTGTGGGGTGAGGAGGTGAGTGTGGGTGTGGGGTGAGGAGATGAGTGTGGGTGTGGGGTGAGGAGGTGAGTGAGGGTGTGGGGTGAGGAGGTGAGTGTGGGTGTGTGGTTAGGAGGTAAGTGCTGTGTGGGGTGAGGAGGTGAGTGTGGGTGTGTGGTTAGGAGGTAAGTGCTGTGTGGGGTGAGGAGGTGAGTGTGGGTGTGGGGTGAGGAGGTGAGTGAGGGTGTGGGGTGAGGAGGTGAGTGTGGGTGTGTGGTTAGGAGGTAAGTGCTGTGTGGGGTGAGGAGGTGAGTGTGGGTGTGGGGTTAGGAGGTGAGTGTGGGTGTGGGGTAAGGAGGTGAGTGCTGTGTGGGGTGAGGAGGTGAGTACTGCACACGACGTTCTTGCCTCCATTTCTCAGCTTGGGACCTGCCTGGTTTTCTGATGTTCGGTGATTTCTCTCTTTTTTTTTCTTTTCTTTTTTTTTTTTTATAATTTTTTTTTTGACAGGCAGAGTGGACAGTGAGAGAGAGAGACAGAGAGAAAGGTCTTCCTTCCATTGGTTCACCCTCTAAATGGCCGCTACAGCCAGAGCTATGCCAATCTGAAGCCAGGAGCCAGGTGCTTCCTCCTGGTCTCCCATGGGGTGCAGGGCCCAAGTACTTGGGCCATCCTCCACTGCACTCCCTGGCCACAGCAGAGAGCTGGCCTGGAAGAGGGGCAACCGGGACAGAATCCGGCACCCCGACCGGGACTAGAACCCGGTGTGCCGGCGCCACTAGGCGGAGGATTAGCCTGTTGAGCCACGGCACCAGCCTCGGTGATTTCTTTCATTCTTTCTCAACTTTACGGAGAAGCTGGAAGCAGGGAAGACCTCTCAGTGTGCGTCACTGACACCCACAGTTCATGCCCCAGGGTCACTTGGGAACTGCACGGTGAGAGGACATCACGCGCCGGCCACAGAGGCAGGCCAGCGCCCTCCCTGCTCAGCCAACACCGTTCCTCCCTGAACTCCCCCTCTTCCCGGGTTTCCTGGGGACCTGTGCGCCAGCAGACACACAGCCCTCGCAGGGGGTTGGTCCCTGCTGCTGCCCCGAGTCCCTGGGCCGGAGGAGGATGGGGGCCCCTCCCGCACCGGGGCCTGCACAGGGACCGCCTTGCCGCATGCCTCTGGGGTCCTCTCACTCAGGTCCCTGACTGTGCAGCTCAGCCGCGGAGCCCTTGCCTAAGACGGTCAGTGCCCAGGCCCAGGCAGGCCACGGCTGTCAGGGCCCATGCAGGCTGCCTTAGCGAGTTCTGTTCCAAACACAGACACAGCATGCATGTTCTGGATGCCAGCGGATTCTGCCACTCCTTAGCCCTCTGCCATAACCACGATCGACACAGGAAAGTGAGATGCGAGATGTGGGAGACCCTGGCACCCTCACCGTCCGCTGGGGTCAGGACCCCCAGCAGGTGCAGTGCATGAGGGGCCGCGCAGGGTCCTTCTGGGGGTGCACTGTTCCCCAACCTGGAGTGAGAGCCTATCTGGGGGTCCACCCCCCAAGTTCTCCTGTAAGAGCTGGATTCCGGCAGAAGGGACAAGCAGGTGCGTGAAGACAGGTCAGCAGAGGAAGGAAGCAAACGCGAGGCTTGCAGGCCGCACAGACTGGCTGCACTCCGAAGCTCCCCACGTTGTAACCACGCAATGCAAAGCAGACCCCAGGAGCCACACCGCTGCCGTTGATAAAGCTCCCGTTAGGATAGCAGGCTGTTAACTTCATCTGGTCTCCGACACGCCATCCCCTCTCACAGAACATTCTCTGCTGGGGGCTTCCTTAGTGACTGGAGCTCTCAACGTCACCTGATCCAAGGATTAAAATCGCCCAAGCGGCTCCTTGACCATGGGGCTCCTTGGCCAACACAGGTGGCGCGAGGGAAAAGCAGGAAGGACGCTCTGCCTTTTGCTGGGATTCCATCAAACAGTGGATTTTGAAAAACGCGGTTTTCGATGGCTGGCGGAGTCCTTTCTAAGGAAATCAGCCCTTTTCAATATTATCTGAAGCCACTTCTGCACCGGCCCCTAAAGTTTTGGTTTACTGGCCGTGCAGAACAAAGCTGAACCGGAGAGAACATTACAGCCACTAATACAACCAATACTTATCTACAGCAATGCAGCCCGAGACGGGGCCGGGGCACCTCCGCCTGACCTAAGTGTACGCTCAGCGGCTCGCAGCCCTCCTTGGCTGCAGCCCAGGTGAGACAGCAGGGCAGCCTGGCAGGCGTGCAAGCCTTCCACGGTCACTCCCTCCGGTGCCCAGGCCCGGCCTGTCACGTGGCCAACAACGACCGGCCAGGAACACCTGAAACCCAGACCCTGGGTCTGCAGGAGACGGACACCTCTCTGTCCACGGGGAGGAGCTGGAGTCCGGCAGGCCCTGCATTTGCTCCGAGGCTGGGTCAGGAGCACCTGTCAGACAAGGCCAGGAGAGGGCCCTCCCTTCCCTCAGCTCCACCCCCAAAGCTGGGCGGGTGCTCTCCTCCCTGTCTGCACAGCTAACATCTGAGGGCTGTAGCTTGAGGATCTCAGATCCAGAAGAAACATACATTATGTGTTCAGCTGTGCATTTAACATCTTCCAAAACAACAACTTCAAATAACCAAAGACATCACAGTTAGCCAGAAAACCCACACTCACACGGCCCCTACACCCCCGGGGCACACGGCCCCTACACCCCCGGGGCACACAGCCCCTACACCCCCGGGGCACACGACTCCTACATCCCCAGGGGCACACGGCTCCTATGTCCCCCGGAGCACATGGCCCCTACACCCCCGGGGCACACAGCCCCTACACCCCCGGGGCACACGGCTCCTACATCCCCCGGGGCACACGGCCCCTACACCCCCGGGGCACACGGCTCCTATGTCCCTGGGGGCACATGGCCCCTACACCCCCAGAGCACACGGCTCCTACATCCTCAGGCCGTCTTACACTACTATTCCCTGAGGAACGGAAGGGATCCACATCCCGCTGCATTAAGGTGGTGCCAGCTGTTCACAGGTTTTGCTATGTGAAGAAATGATCAGGAGGGGATTCCAGGGACGGCTCGAGCCACCCTACAGAGCCACCATCCAGGCCCAGTCTGCGTCAGGAGCAGGACGTCACTGCAGACGGCAGACAGGTGCACAGGTGCACTCGTCCTCACACCACAGAAGGCGTCTGCCTTCTGAGAGATGGGGAGAACAGAACGCCAACAAGGCTGTGCAGGACACTGCACTCCTGTTGTCCATCTAACATGGGACAAAAGGATCAGACTAAGGAGAAACCCAACCTGGGAGTCTCTCTCAAAGGATTCGTCCCCAGCCTCTGTCCCTGAAAACCCGTTTTTCCTGACTCCAGGCTTCGGAGGTGGCAACTGTGTGCTTGGCATGTGCGTCCCCCAGCTGCCACACGGCCAGTTCTGATGGGCGTCAGAAATTTGCCACCTGGTTTGTCACTCTCAGTCATGTGCCAGGTTTATTTTCCACATTGTACTTACTTATATCTGAAAATATTTCACGCCTTTGTATCCATACAGGTTGCCTCTTGAAACCTAGTACCAGAGCCACTGTAGCATTTCAACCGCCTTTGTAGAACACAGCAGGCTCTCGAAATACTCACCTGAACAAATGTCTACACCACCGCCACCGCCCACTGCATCTCCATCACAACCCCAGTGTCTGTCTACACCATGGCCACCACCCACTGGAGCCTCCTTCTCTACAACGCTCAGTGTGGCTCTGAGCTGTTCAAGCCTGTGTCAGTACTGGTAAGTTGTATTTTTAAGGGATGTGTCCATTTTATCTAAGCATTCAAGTTTGTATAACATGCACATTTCCTAAATGTCTACGCAATGCTATTCGCAAGCCTTCTCTCATTCCAACGCTGGAATCGAGGTCTCCCTTTCCCAGTCTGGTTTCAGGGAAGCGCTTTGAGGTTCTCACTGAGCCTGCACTTCTGTCGTGGGTTTCTTCATTCCTGTTCTTACCGCTGTTGTTGCTCTCCTTCTTTGGGTTTGTTGTTATTTTACTAGTAGCTGTTTCTCTGATGTGACATATTTTAACTTTCTCTGGAAGCACTGGTGTAGCTGCATCCCCAAATCTTGTTCTATTTTGATTTTCATTCAGTTTTTTTTTTTTAATTTGACAGGCAGAGTTAGACAGTGAGAGAGAGAGACAGAGAGAAAGGTCTTCCTTCCATTGGTTCACCCCGCAAATGGCCGCTACAGCCGGCGCTGCGCCGATCTGAAGCCAGGAGCCAGGTGCTTCTCCTTGTCTCCTATGCGGCTGCAGGGCCCAAGTACTTGGGCCATCCTCCACTGCCTTCCCGGGCCACAGCAGAGAGCTGGACTGGAAGAGGAGCAACTGGGACTAGAACCCAGCGCCCACATGGGATGCCAGCACCACAGGCAGAGGATTAACCAAGTAAGCCACGTTGCCGGCTGGCCCCTTCATTCAGTTTCAAACAGCTTCTAATTTCCTTTGTAATTCCAACTTTGTTATTTAGAAATATGCTATTCACTAAGTGTTTGAGGTTTCTCTAAACACGTACTTGCTCTCTAATTTAACGCTGCACGTGATATGAATCCTATCAAACGTTCGAAGACTGGCGAGTGCGCCGCGCTGTGCTTGCGGGGTGAGTGCCGCGTGCGCTTCGTGGAAGCACACTGAAGCTGGCAGTGCCACGCAGCTCCTCTTGCATCTGTACTCTCTGCCTCGTCGTTCTGAGGGATCGTTCCTTCCCGGCTGTGACTCTGCAGCGTGGCTGCTGGTTTGCCTGCTGCTTTCTCCAATGTTGCCAATTTTTTCCTCCTAGGCATACAGGATTGCTACACTGACGGCTTGGTAGTTGTGAGACACCAGTCCCTTTCTCTGGAGTAGCAGCCGCTGGCGCTGCACTGTCGTTCTGTAAGATCAGGAGCACAGACACCAGAGACCCCAGCGTGAAGTGCACACCGGGCAGGCTCTGGCCCCTGCAGGAGCAGCCGCAGCCGCAGCCGCAGCCGGTGACGCCCCAGCCATCCCCACTGCCCTCACATTTGCTTTTACTTTGTGGGGCGCGTAAGCAAGAGGGGCAGGTTGTCATCACACGTTTTTCTGTAGATGCCGTGGAGACAGGCTCCTCTAGCGGGAGAATGACAGCAGGTGGGACCCAAGAACGTGGTCTGCACCTGCCAATCACACAGTCTGCCAGCGCTTCCTAAGCCCTGGCTTCAGGAAGTGACACCCCCAGCCCCAGCCGAACGATACCCTGACGGCTTCTCCTACGGCCTGGAACACATGCTCCCTCTCGGGCTGTAGCAAGGAGTAAGGTGCACCCTGCTCTGCCCACCCCTGGCGCTCGGCCTGCATGGTGAAGATGGGCTGGAGTTGCAGAAGCTGGGGACACAGCGGAGAGGGGCTGCCCGTGGGCTACGCACGCTGGAGCCGGGCCTCCTTCCCTTTGAACAAGCCCTGGCTGTGCATCCTTGCCTCTGGCACAGCAGGAAACATTCGGAAGTCTCTGGGAGGCAGCAGAGCTCACGCGCCACGAGCAGCTTTCCGGAAGTGCAGGGGGCCACCCTCCCTCGCCGAAACTCGAAGCGTCTCCTATTCAGTGTCAGCACAGTTCCACGGGCCAGCCTGGGCCTGCGGGGGCCGTGTCAGGTGCACCTGTAAGCCAGGAGCAAGTCAAGGGTCCGAAGGTGGGCAGCAGTGCACGGCGGATGAGCCTGTGCCCCTCCTGGCCCGGGCACGCGCACTTGTCACATTGCAGCTCTCTTACGATCTCGCGCGTCAGCCTCAAACCCAGGGAAGCTCGCGGGGAGAGCTGCTTCGCTGCTTGCCTCTGAAAAACGCGGGATGTCGGAGTCGCCAGGGCTGGGCTTCGGGGCGGAACTGGCGCTGCCGGGGCTTGTCCGTCCTCACCCGGGAACCTCGTCCTCACCTGTTTCTCTTGCCATCTCGTCGCCTTGCAGCCTCCTGCGGTTCATCTGGTGTCTTCTCTGGTTGTTCACTGCCTACTCAACGTCCTTTTGGTTTAAAACAGGTTTCCTAAAACATTGTTTTACTGATTCTGACAGTCCCGATGACTCCAGCGATAAATGCGGTGACGGGACGCGTGACAGTTCACAGCAGAAAGCGGCTCAAGGTAAACGGGAACACGGCCTCCATCCGCCCACAGCTGTGACGGCACCACTCGAAGAAAGCCAGGTTCTTTAGCAGCGGCTCCCTCGTGGCTGGAGCGTGCAGGCGAGTCCCCCGCCCGGGCTCGGGCTCGCACTCACGAAGGAGGAGGCCTGAGGTGCTCCCCACAGGTGCTCCCCACACTGGTGCAGGCTGCCCAGGAAGCCTCTCCACGACAGCGTGGAACCTACAAAGCAGTCAAGTTTCTACGGGAAAAGGAAGGTTTGGTGTCACAACCGCGGCCTGGGGCGGGTTGAACTCCGGTCTTCGGCAATGGTGACCCCGGTCGTGACTCAGTGTGCATGCACTCCCTCCCAGGTGAGACCACTCGCTTACAGACTCCTCCCCACGTGCTCTCCGCGCTTGGGGAGTCTTGCTGGCTTTGAAAGCACTGCCACCAGCTGTGTGCGCACAACAGCGCCTCGCAACAACCCTGGCTAAGTGGGCGCAGGTGTGTTGGCTCAGTCTGGGGAGAGCAGAACTCAGAAAATCTGACTGGCACGTCCTTTGGGGTGGCTTGGCCAGGACTGTGCAGATCAGAGGAGGAGAAAGGCCACATCGACGTGTCGTGCACTGCAGTCCTGGGTCACACGATGAGTCTGACCAACAGTAGTGCGCCACGCGACTAAACGGAACTGAAAAACCCGCTGCACCTGTGCCGTCAAAGACACCGCGACACCAGAGAAACGCACTACTCAGGCGCTGGTGGCAGTGCTGGCGTGCACACACCTGTCCCGCTGCTGGTCACACCGATTTCGGCACATACAGTTACACACACTACAGAAACGCGATCCTGATCCCAAATGACAGTTACTGGTTTGTGGATTCAACTGCACTAAAGGTTTTACCATTATTTTAAAGTGCTGATAAAAGGACGTCTACTGTGACACAGCTGGCCACGCTGCCCCGGCATGGGCCCCACACCTGGTACGTTTACCCCGTGTCTCGACTGAGCTGCACCATCCAGCGTTCTGTAAGTACACCCTGCGATGTGTGCACAGTGACAAAACCTCTGACAGCTTTCTCAGAGCACGTCCTGGGCACTGAGCATCACGTGACCGTGGAGAGCAGGACCACGCAAAATTTCCTACAAGTCCTGGCTCCAGCAGTCCAGACCTGCTCGGTGCTTTCAAAGCTGCCGAACTCCCGTGTCAGGGGCCTTTCCGTACAAGGGATGGACAACTCGGACCACAGTGAGCAGCTGCAGCCCCTCAGGAGTCCAGCAGGGTGACCAGAGGGACTGAAAACGCATGGGTGAAGTGTGTGACTTGCTGTCAGATAAACCTACCCATTCAAAATGTGTCAAGTAGCAGTGGATCTTCTCAGGTTCACTGAAAACATGCGACCTAAAAACACTGCACAGGGCTGGCGCCATGGCGTAGCGGGCTAATCCTCCGCCTGTGGTGCCCGCATCCCATATGAGCGCTGGTTCACATCCCAGCTGCTCCTCTTCTGATCCAGCTCTCTGCTGTGGTCTGGGAGAGCAGCAGAAGATGGCCCAAGTCCTTGGGCCCCTGCACCCGGGTGGGAGACCGGAAGAAGCTCCTGGCTCCTGGCTTCGGATCGGCACAGCTCCAGGCACTGAGGCCATCTAGGGGGTGAACCAGCGGATGGAAGACCTCTCCTCTGTCTCTCCCTCTGTCTGTAGCTCTACCTCCCAAATAAAGTCTTTAAAAAAACACTACACACAAGGCACCTGGGGAGAGCATGTGCCATATCCAAGTGAAAGATTTCACTGACGAGTGCACCCTTTGACAGAAATGTGGAACGACTTACTTTGTGTCTAACGTGTGGTTGTGGTTAACCTAACCTTTCTCCATGCACAGTGCCGCTGCACCAGGAGCACGCACGCTGTAGCAACACCGGTCCCCACAGCTCTCCTCTCGCAAGGCTGAGGCTCCGGGCCCACGGAACAGCTCCCCTCCCTCCCTCCCTCGCCCCTGGCCACCCCCACCCCACTTTCTGTCCTGTTATCTGACCACTCCAGGGCCTGATGTAAGGGGACTCACGCGGCTTACGTCTCCGTGACGGGCTTGCTGGAGCTGGCACTGATGTCCTCAAGGCTTGCCCTTCCGCGGCTGTCAGAGCCAACTTCCTCCTGCACCTGCTGTGCGCCACGCGCTTCCCTTTCCAGTGTCTTCCAGTGACGGACACTGGGGCGGCCCTGGCTGCTGTGCATAAGCTGTCGACAGGAATGTCTCCGGATCTCTGAGCCCCACTTTTGATTCTTTTACTTCCAGAAGTGGAATTTCTTTCTTTCCTTTTTTTTTTTTTGGACAGGCAGATTTAGACAGTGGGAGAGACAGAAAGAAAGGTCTTCTTTCCAATGGTTCACCCTCCAAATGGCTGCGCTGATCCGATGGCAGGAGCCAGGTGCTTCCTCCTGGTCTCCCATGCGGGTGCAGGGGCCCAAGCACTTGGGCCATCCTCCACTGCACTCCTGGGCCACAGCAGAGAGCTGGACTGGAAGAGGGGCAACCGGGACAGAATCTGGCTCCCTGACCGGGACTAGAACCCGGGGTGCCGGCGCCGCAGGCAGAGGATTAGCATAGTGAGCTGCGGCACCGGCCCGGAAGTGGAATTTCTGAGTCAGGTGATGATTAAATCTCCAGCTCTTTGTGGAGCTGGCGTAGCGTTTGCCGGAGACTGCAGCACTCTGCATCCCATCAGCAGTCCCAGGGCTCACCGCTCTCCATCCTTGCCGAGGACTTCTGTTCCCACTGGTGGCGACCTCACTAGTGTCTCACCAGCTCGCCCCTCACCATCAGCGACGGCGAGCATCCTTCCGTGTGCTTGCTGGCCCTTCGTGTATCTGCTCTGGAGAAGGTCTATTCAAGTCCTTTCCTCCTGGGTTTTTTTTTTTTTTATTGTTGCTGAGTTGTAGAAGCTCTCCATATATCCTCTGTATTAATCCCTTATCAGATATATTATTTGCAACTACTTTCTCTACCTCTATAGGTTGTTTCTTTTACCTAATTGTGTGCTTTTTTTTTTAAAGATTCATTTATTTACTCAAAAGGCAGAGTTAGAGAGAGAGGAGAGACAGAAAGAGAGGGAAAGGGATCTTCCATCTGCTGATTCACTCCCCAAATGACTGCAATGGCTGGGCCAGGCCAGGCAAAAGCCCAGGAGCCTGGAACTCCATCCAGGTCTCCGACGTGGGCGGCAGGGGCCCAAGCACGTGGGCCATCTTCCTCTGCTTTCCCGGCTTAATAGCAGGGAGCTGCATTGGCAGTGGAGCAGCCAGGACGTGAGACGGCACTCCTATGGGATACAGGCGTCAGAGGCAGAGGTTTAACCTGCACCACAATGCCGGCCCCTATTTGTGTTTCTGCCGCAGAGGTAAAGGCCTCACAGAGATGAGAGCCATGTCACTGTGGTGGTGGAAGAGAAGAAGCGTCACTAAACACAGAGGTAAAGAACCAGACGGAACAGAACCCACAAAGCTCAGTCCACGGTGCGTACTCTGCCCTCGGCCTCAGCTTCCAAGGCTGGCCTGTGCCCCAGTGGAGGAGGTGAGGGAATCTCACGTCCTAAGCTTGAAAAGCCGATTCCCGCTCCTACCTGCTGCTCGTCAGGCTGACCGCAAAGACTGCAGGTGCTCGCGTAGAAAGTGCAACACGCAGAGCTAAGAGGGGCGGGCAGGTCCCAAATCTGCATTTCTGTGCATGATGAGAAACGTGCTGACAGCAGGCACGAGGGACAGGGACAGGCGCAGCCACAGCGAGGAAGCGGCACACCGGCGCGCGAGTGGCGACTGGAACAGCTGTGGCTCTCACTGTGCCATTAGACGTCAGCATGCAGGGCAGCAGCGAGGACCCCTCCGCTCAGATTTGGCCAGCGGCCTCCCCGAGCTGCCGCAGTCACTGCAGCTGACACGCACCGGGCGCTGATCCCCAGATGCTTGCTGCCTTAGCACAGGTGTCAGAGGGGAAGCGCCGAGGGCTGTGCCTCCTGTCCCTGCACACGGAGTGCGAGCTGCCCAGTTTCCACCGTGCACAGCCCTTAGCAGCCACACTGTTTGCAAAGGCTCTGCAGGGTCGGGCACCGCCGGTGCTGGCCGCTGCCTGTGCCAAACAGGAACCCGCTCCCCCGAGCACCACGCCCTCCTGCTCGGCCAGAAGGAAACAGCCTGCTTGCCGGCGACCTCGGCAACCCCATCTCCAGTGTTTCACAAACAATGTTCCAGAACGTCATAAAGGCTGTTTGTGTTTCCACGCTCTAGGTGATAAACAAAACCTATAACTTACAAAAAGAATGAGTACAACTCCAGTTACACTGTTTTCCACTAGTTTTTAAATGCTACATACTTACTAAAAATAGACACATTTTCTATCTGGAACATTTAAAATAAGATAGTTTTATTTTTAATAAAGTGTAGACTCAAAGGTCACTAGGCTAGGCTCAGAAGAACCTGGCTTGCTTTCTTCTTCATTTCTGCCACGGCTTCTGGAGTTTTCTAAGATGCCGCAGGAGCATACCACGGGCTTCTGCAAATCAGGCGCAGTCCATAAGGAACGAAGCCAGCCCAGGAAATGGGCAGATACCACACCCGAGCTACAGATGCACTGCAGTGAGCTGCAGGTGCACTGGGGTGAGAAGACGTCCACGCCCGAGTCGCAGGAGCACTTCAGTGATGAGCAGACACCCACTCGGGAACTACAAGCGGCAGGGTAGTAAGTGGGCAGACACCACGCCTGAGCTCAGGGGCAGGGCAGCGAATGAGAAGACAGCCCGCCTGGGCTGCAGTGCACTGCCATGCATCTGACTCTGCCTGCAGCCATGGCTCTAGCAGGAGTTTAATGCACGTTTCAGAGCCCCAGTTTATACCCTGCAGGGGGCAAGGCAGACGAGGTGAGCCCCATTTACTGAGAAGTTCCACCAACAGAACCGTGTTATCCTAAGAGCCTAGCAGCCCTCGTCACCATCCCGGCAGTGCTGTTTACAAAAGGGTCCTTGGGAGGCGAGCCACTCTTCGCTGAGGCTGCCCACGTTCCACTGTGGTGTTGTTTCCAGGGAGCCAGCAGGCTGAGAGAGCGCCCCCTGGAGGGCCGGCTGAGGAACCTCTGCACTGAGAAAGCTGAGGACGCTGCACAGGGCAGAGCATGGCTGCGTCCCTCCGGCTTCATCTTCGCTCCCCAGGCAGCAAATACGTGACCTCCCCATCCATGGTAAGTAAGCAAGTGAGCTCTCAGACTTCAGACACTCGCTCTGTTTCAGGATCCCCACGTCCAACAAGATCCCGGGAGAAGTCACTGCGATGCCAGCTCCGGCCGCCCCCTGCCCCTGCACGGCCTCTACCCTGCCTGCTGTCGGCATCAGGGCCTGCAATGCGTGAAGTCTCCGCACAGGAATGGCCAGGTGAGCCCGTGCTGTCCCTGGGAGCTCCCTTCACCTGCGCCACCCTCAAAGCGCTTGCTGTTAGCACGAAGATAAAAACAGCATCTCGTCTAGTTTACGTGTAGACTGCAGATTAACCCGCACAGGGGATGTGCACAAGGCCTTCGTGGAGTGTGGAGTGCCTGGAACACAGCAAGCACCGAGCTGTCGTCAGGTGCTGTAACTGTTGACGGGACCCCAGGGCTGCTCGCCTTGACTGGGTGGCGGGGCCTGCTCTGCCCGGCAGCCCGGAACGGTCCTCATGCTGAGGGGACTTCCACCATCCATCAGGCCGGCACAATGGCCCCTCCCTGACCCAGCTCCTACGGATGTCCTAACCACAGCAGCCAGGTGCGCAGGCCGCCTGCTGGGACTCTCCACTCTCCATGCTGCCTGCTGGGAGGGACTTGGGAAGCATCACCTTCCCCCAGGGCAGTCCCTGGCCCCTAGGTAAAGATGGACTTCTGACGCTGACCACTTCCCTGGGGTGGCGATGAGGTGAATCTGAAGTACCTGCCACAGGTGGGATTGGCAGCTGCCGGGGGACCAGACGCACAGGTGGGATTGGTGCTCTACGGGACCAGACGTACAGGTGGGATTGCCCACTGCCAGGGGACCAGATGCACAGGTGGGATTGCCCACTACCAGGGGACCAGGCGCACAGGTGGGACTGCCCACTGCCAGGGGACCAGATGTACAGGTGGGACTGCCCACTAACAGGGGACCAGGCGCACAGGTGGGACTGCCCACTGCCAGGGGACCAGATGTACAGGTGGGATTGGCCACTGCCAGGGGACCAGGCGCACAGGTGGGACTGCCCACTGCCAGGGGACCAGATGTACAAGCCCACCTCCCCCGGGCGGGGCCCTCTCTGTATGTTGCTCCAACATGACACCGGCAGCTTTGAAGGGGCTAAATCTGCTACCCCTTGGGGTCCTTACACCCTAGACTGGCTCTGTATGTAGGCGGGCATCCAATTCCCCCTCTCCTGGCCTGAATCCTATCCCCTGAGTATGTGGAAATCCAAGCCTCCAGTGTGGCTGGGCTCTGAGACACGACCTTTAGTGTAACTGAATTTGAATGGCTCGTCAAGGCAGGCTCCAGTCCACTACAACTGGCAACCTCATGAAAGGGGCCCTGTGGGGCTGCGTCGTGGCAGAGCAGGGCGAGCTGCTGCCTGCGGTGCTGGAATCACACAGGGGGCTGTGATTCGAGTCCCGGCTGCTCCACTTCCGATCCAGCTGCCTGCTAGTGGCCTGGGAACATCAGCGGAAGATGGCCCAGGTGTCAAGGCTGCTGTCACCCACATGGGAGACCAGGATGAAGCTCCGGGCTTTGGCCTGGCCCAGCCCTGGCTGTTGAAGCCATCTGGGGAGTGAACCAGCGGGTGGAGGACCTCTCTCTGTCTCCATGTCTCTCCCTCTCTCTATGTAACTCTTTCAAATAAACAATGTTTCCAATAAAACCAAAACTACAAAGGGAACCAAGGATGAGCGTGCATAGAAAAAGCCAGGACTGGAAGCTTAGCAGAGGCTGCAGGGAAACCACGTTGCTCACTCCCTGACCTTGGACTTCTGGCCTCAGAACTGGGGGACACCATGGCTGCTGCAGTCGTCCAGTCTGGGGTCAAGGCGGCACCCAGGGCTAGGTACCGCCTGCACTGCCGCTGCCTCCTAGGCACGGCCGGCACTCGGTGTGGCTGGGAGTCAGGCTGTGACCAGTCCATAGGGGGCTTCCTGAAGACTGTGTCTTGGTCTCGCCCTCTGGGGCAGGCAGAGTGGGCAGGGACAGGACGCTGCCCCGGGTGCTCACTGGGCTATGTCTGCCCCACAAAGCAGAGGCCGGCTGTGTCTCGGGAGAGGATTCTGTCATCTTAAAGGAGACCAGAACCACAGGGAGCCTATCAGGGAGATGCTGCACTCTGCTGAAGGCCAGGCCACAGCCAGGCCACTGCACTCACACGGCCACACTGCCGAAGGCCAGGCCGCTGCACTCACACGGCCACTCTGCCGAAGGCCAGGCCGCTGCACTCACGCGGCCACTCTGCCGAAGGCCAGGCCGCAGCACTCATGCGGCCCCACTGCCGAAGGCCAGGCTGCTGCACTCCCGCGGCCACACTGCCGAAGGCCAGGCTGCAGCACTCACACGGCCACACTGCCGAAGGCCAGGCCGCTGCACTCACATGGCCACACTGCTGAAGGCCAGGCCACAGCCAGGCCGCTGCACTCACATGGCCACACACTGCCACAGGCCAGGCCGCTGCACTCACACGGCCCCACATTGCCGCAGGCCAGGCCGCTGCACTCACGCGGCCACACTGCCGAAGGCCAGGCCGCTGCACTCACACGGCCATACGGCCAAAGGCCAGGCCGCTGCACTCCACGGGACACAGAGTCCCTCGCTGAGTCGTTTCAGACAACAGGACGGGGTGGGAGGGGAGGGCACTGCCATGGGGAACAGTGCTTGACGCGGCTTCTGTCCGAGGCTTCTGAATTCTCCATAAAGGGAAACATCACACCAGCCGCCCCAAATTACAAAACAAACACAAAAGCAGCCGAAGGTCTGCCAGGCAAGACTCCAGGGGAGGCCCCTTCCTGTCCAGGCGGCTGCAGGGATGAGGATGTGGCAGGTGCCTCGGTGGGACCGCGGGCATGAAGGCGTGGCCAGCCCACAGCACCCTCCAGGGGAACCATGAGCTGCCGAGTCACCCAGCCCTGCAAAGCACAGGTGGCAATGCACATCATGCCCTTGACCTTCGCAGGGATGTCCCCTGTGAAAGAGGAGGAAACACAGCGCTGCCAGGCGTCCCAGAACACACCGTGTGCCGTGCAGGAGACGCACGGGAAACCCGCAGCCCCATGCACATGCAGCCATGCATGCGATTCGAGCGGATCCAAGCCCTGGGGCAGCCGTGTGCACACAGAAGCCACCCTGAGTCCGCCTGCAGCTGCCTTGGCAGGGCCGACAAGCGACTTCACAGGCCTTGTGCGTCCTGTGGGCTGGACGTCCTCACCCTGGGAGGCCTCAGCAGGTGGAGGGGGCAGGTCCTGGGCCCTGGGGAACAGCCCCTGCGGCGAGAGCTGCAGGGCGCAGCCTAATCTGCTCACACTCAGCCCCTCGCAGTCAGAGCCAGAGGCAAGGCCGTGATCAGCAAACCTGCTGACGGGCGAGGGCCAAGCCGAATGATTCACAGAAGCATTTCACAGGCAGCAAATAAGCGAGACACACACACACTTACACACACGCACGTGAGCATGTGGAGCACACACTCACCCATGCATGTACATGTATGAGCAACACACACATGCACCCACGCACGTATGCATATGCATGTTACGTAGAAGAAACATGGTGAGGAGGCCTTGGGAGACCAACCTGAGGGAGGAGCGTCAACAGGATACTCCGCTGGGGTCGGGGGAGCCCGGCTGCAGGAAGCATGGAACGGACAGAGAGGAGGAGAAGCAGTGGGGGCGCTGGGGTTGGGGGAGCCCGGCTGCAGGAAGCATGGAACGGACAGAGAGGAGGAGAAGCAGTGGGGGCGCTGGGGTCGGGGGAGCCCGGCTGCAGGAAGCATGGAACGGACAGAGAGGAGGAGAAGCAGTGGGGGCGCTGGGGTCGGGGGAGCCCGGCTGCAGGAAGCATGGAACGGACAGAGAGGAGGAGAAGCAGTGGGGGCGCTGGGGTCGGGGGAGCCCGGCTGCAGGAAGCATGGAACGGACAGAGAGGAGGAGAAGCAGTGGGGGCGCTGGGGTCGGGGGAGCCCGGCTGCAGGAAGCATGGAACGGACAGAGAGGAGGAGAAGCAGTGGGGGCGCTGGGATCGGGGGACCCCGGCTGCAGGAAGCATGGAACGGACAGAGAGGAGGAGAAGCAGTGGGGGAGGGCCAGGCAGCACGGAGCCCCGACCTCTGCGGGCACCTGTGCCTCTTGCTGCGCCTGCGCCCTGTGTGAGGCTGCTGCGCCCAGCTCAAGACGAGAGAGCAGAAGTGGCAGCATCCAGCCAGCCCCTGCAGCTGCGCTGTCGGGCTGCCCCGGCCGCCAGGACCCCGTGCCCTCACGGAGGGGAGAGAGGCCCCTTCTCCGCTCGCCTTCCTGAGCAGACCTGGAGAAGGGCCGTTCAGGATTGGGCTACTCCTGCAGCCGCATCCCAGGGTGGCAGCCGCGGTCTCCACGCAGCATCACGTGTGGGCCCTGCACACGATCCCAAGCGTCCCGGCCTGGCCTCTGGCGTCCCTGCCCGCCCGGTCTACCCCTCCCGTGGTCCTTTTACAGCCCTCCTCCTCAGTGAGGAGCAAGTGCCCAAGTGCTGGCCGGCATGGCCTCCCTCTACTGCTTACATGTGAAGTTGCTGCCTGAGCAAAGCCACCCTCAGCTACTTGTACACAAATTCTGAAATCTGTGTCCTCCCCCCGCACTGTGTGGGCTGGCCCAGGCCACTCTAACAAAGACCACGCCCTGGGGGCCGGCACTGTGGCGCACTAGGTTAATCCTCCACCTGCAGTGCCGGCAACCCATATGAGCACCAGTTCTGGTCCCGGCTGCTCCTTTTCCAATCCAGCTCTCTGCTGTGGCCTGGGAAAGCAGTAGAGGATGGCCCAAGTCCTTGGGCCCCTGCACCCATGTGGGAGACCCAGGAGCTCCTGGCTCCTGGCTTCAGATTGGCACAGCTCCGGCTATTGCGGCCAATTGGGGGGTGAACCAGTGGATGGAAAACCTTTCTCTCTCTCTCTCTCTCTCTCTCTGCCTCTCCTTATCACTATGTAACTCTGACTTTCAAATAAATCTTTAAAAAACAAAGATCCCTGTGACATCACCCTGGCAATGATCACAACACAAACCTCCATCCTCCCTCATCCAACATCAACGTCTCTGTCACTGCAGTCCTGGGAAATCACCCCGAGGTCACGAAGGCACACAGTAGTCAGGTCAGAATTGTAGGTACTGAACATGCTAAGGCACATTTCAAATACTCTAGTCCAAAGGAAAGCCTAAATAACCTTACAATGTTTCTAAATTACTTCTAAGTTGGAGTAGCCATGGACGTGTGATGGGCATGGGCACAAAAGTGGGTGCATCGCAGCCCTAGCACACAGCTGAACTACAGAAAAAGATACATTTGTGGACAACGACAACCACATTAGACGCCACCACATCACGCTGTAACTTGTCTCTAATTAGCTGGCAGACAAGGAGCCGACACATGCAGGGGTTGTACCATGCAGGTGTCGGCAGCCTGGTGTCGGTTCTCGCTTGGTATTTCCAGGTGACCCGAGACCCAGGTGGCCCCCACCCTCCTCTGTGTTCCCGCAATCCTCTGCGGTGTGCTCACCATTTGTGGATGAGAACAGAGAATGCCACTGAGGGAGGAACGGGTGCAGCATCGCTGAGCAGAATGAGCCCGTTCCAGGGCTTGTAGACATAGAGACCTTGATCTCTAAGCACTCTCTCCCTCGTGGTTGAGGCAGGACCCTGGCCAGGCCTAGAGTCTCCCCTCCCACTGCTCAGTCCTCATGGCCTCAGGCAAGCAGGCTGCCCTGGCCCCTGATGGAAGGTGGCCCGCCCTCACCACGCCCCTTTGTGCAGATTGACACCTGGGGAAGACACGAGACACAGCTGGGATCTGAACCCAGGAGAGCTGAGCCAGAGCCCACTCTCCGTGCAGGCCCACAAGGACCTGTGCACGCAGGTTTGCTCTCCTCATCCTACGGGAAAGGAGCCGGAGAGACAGCGGGTGAGTGGAAAGAGGCTCACCACGGCATCCGTGTGCACAGCCCCTTCTCACACTGTTTTTTTTAAGAGGGAGAGGGAACAAAAGAGAGACCTTCCACCTGCTGGTTCAGTGGCCAGGGCTGAGCCAGACCAAAGCCAAGAGCTACAAGCTTCTTCCAGGTCTCCCACAGCGGTAGCAAGGGCCAAGTGCTTGGGTCATCTTCCGCTGCTTCCCCAGACCACTCGCAGAGAGCTGGATCGGAAGTGGAGCAGCTGGGACATGAACCAGCACCCATATGAGACGCCAGCAGGCCAGACAGTGGGCTTTACCAGCTACACCATGATGCTGGCCCCTCTACTCATACTCTCAACACCGTCCACATGTAGCCCAAGTGCAGCCCACGTGGGAAAACCATGAGCAAACAGGGAGACAAAGTTGCCATGGCAATGGGTTGCTTGGACACAGAATGAGCTTCAACTTGAACACAGGCAACAGCCAACAGGGGTTCTACTGCTGCTCAGGGCCACGGGCCGGGGGGCAGGTCATCATGAGGAGAGCAAGGCGGGGAGAGGACACTGTGGCCCTCAGATGAAAACGGAAAGGAAGCCCAGCCCTGGACACACCATTCCCTTGCCGCCCCCTCCTCCTCCGTCCCCAGGTGAGCACCGCCCGCCTCCCAGTGGGAAGAGAGCTGCTGGTGTCTTTATGTCACCCCAGGTCAGCTTGTTCTACGGGACCCCGTCCAGCTGTCCCCCAGCCTTCAGGGGGCAGTGGTTCCAGGACCCCCAGTGACGCCAAAACCAGGGACACTCAAGTCCTCACACAAAATTGGCGTAGCGTCTACACGGAGCCCACCACAGCCTTCTATGGACGTGACACACCATCTCCTGAGGACACGCAGTGGCCAATGCCACGTGAACACCATATAAGTAGTAGCTGGGCCGCACTGTGCAGGGGGCATCGACGAGAGGAGGATGTGTGACGTTTATGAGAATTCTCCCCCTGCCTGGCTGGATGAATGTGGGGCCCACAGCAGGCTGCCCGTGTGCAGTCCCTGTGGCCAGGCTCTGCAGCGCCCACTCTCACCCTGAAGCAGCGCTCCAGACCTGCTATGTCTGATCTGTGCAGCTGCTGAGTGGGAAGCCTGGTGGGGAGGGGCGCGTCCTGGGGAGTGATGGCTCTCAAAGGGGGCTTCTGCAGAGCAGGGGCCGGGCACCTGCTGGGGACTGGCTGAGGCAGGAGACTGCGTGAGAGGGAGGAGCCCAGTGAAACTTAAGCTGAGGTCCCCCCGGGGTGGGGGGAGAAGGGGGCATCTGATGGCTGCTCCAGTGAGAAACGTGGACTCAGCAAGGGCACCATCTCGCAGGTGATGCGCCATCCCCGTCTGCTGCTCCACGCAACAGAACCACACCCAGGAGCTCCAGCCCCCAGGGCAGTGCCCACCCCTCTGCACTGGGGCCAGACTCGCCCAGGGCACCTCCACACGCCACCGCTCCATCACCTCTGGGGAAACCTCCTGGAAAAATGCCTGCAGAAGAGCAAAGCCACTCTGGCAATCGATTAGAGCACACGACAGGGCGCCACCGCTGGCAGAGGGATTCTGAAGTTTCAGACGCACCGCACGAGGGCTCCGACTGTCGCACCTTTCAGACCTGGGAAAGTAAATGCCGGATTCTGAAAAGCAACCGTAAGGAAAATCCTCCACAATCTGACAGCCTCCAGGCTCACTGTCCTAGGCGGTCGGACCCCGCCCCGCTGGGGCCCTGGGGGTGGTAACCGCATGGGTAAACATCTCCCAGAGCCCTTGATCTCCAGCCAAGGGGAACTCACGCACTTCCCCAGCAACCACGGCGACAACGCTTTGGGTTCCTTTCCCAGAAATTAGTAAATAACAAAACACCTTCCATTAAAAAGATAAAAAAGCAGGTTTACAGCAAACGCTAAAGTCCAACCCACAGCCACAGCACACTTGGACAGGGCGCCGAGTCCCCCGAGCCAGCGTCCGCACGTTCTGTGCCAAACACAGACGTCAGTGAAACGTGCCCTCTGCCTCAGGGAGCTCCGTCCACGACACAGGGTGTGGAGAATTACTTATTTTTCTCAGGATTCCCAATTCTCTACTTTTTTTTAAAATTTTTTTTGACAGGCAGAGTGGACAGTGAGAGAGAGTGAGAGAGAGTGAGAGAGAGAGAGAGAAAGGTCTTCCTTTGCCGTTGGTTCACCCTCCAATGGCCGGCGCACTGCGCTGATCCGAAGCCAGGAGCCAGGTGCTTTTCCTGGTCTCCCCTGGGGTGCAGGGCCCCAGCACCTGGGCCATCCTCCACTGCACTCCCGGGCCACAGCAGAGAGCTGGCCTGGAAGAGGGGCAACCGGGACAGAATCCGGCGCCCCGACCGGGACTAGAACCCAGTGTGCCTGCGCCGCTAGGCGGAGGATTAGCCTGTTGAGCTGCGGCGCCGGCCCCAATTCTCTACTAACTGTACCTTTTCCCACTCAAGCCGGCCTTACACACATTAGCTAAACACATTAAAAACAAAAAATACAACTTCTTCTCTGGACAGAAGAAACCTCAAAAATGCTGCCGAAGCTGAGCGTTTACATTCTGCTGCGTTGAGAAAAGGCAGTTCCACTTGGAACAAATGATCCCACAGTTCATGCTCTTCCCTGCCAAGGAAACGTCTCTTCCAGCCAAAAGCCAAAACAAGCCCTGGTGTTGTGCAGGTGAAAACGGCTGACGGTGCCGGGCAGTCGTGCGGGGGGCCGTGTTCAGGACCTGGACCCGAGCAGATCAGAGAGCTGCACACAGAGCTGGGTGTTCTTTACGTATCACCAAAGCACGCAGGTGCACGAGATGTGCCTGCGAAACACAGGTAAAGCATCACGCAGGACTCCCAGCGAGAGACGTTACAAAACATTTCAAAATATGTTCTTCCACAACGTGCTGCCCCACAGGTCTCGCAGGCCGATTTCCAGGGACAGGAGTGCAAAGGCCCGTAGATAGGACCAGGTGATGCCCAGGAGCCCCCTGGAGGGACAGAGGGAGAGGAATGGACAGACACACACACAGACGGCCTGGCTCGTCAGGAGAGGAAGGGCGATGGCCTGACCTGCCCTGGCGATCTGCTGCTGCAACTCCCAGCCAGGTCCAGGGGCCTGGCCCGGGAACCAGGAGCCACAGACTCCTTCCCAGCATGCTTCAGGAGCAGCCGCAGGGGTGCACGGCTCTCAGGCGGCAGGAGGCAGGGATGCCGCAGGGGACACAGGGTGGCAGGTGGGAGAAGCAGCCTTCAGGGGGAGCAAGCAGGCGTGGACAGGCCTTCCTCGACACGGGGGTGCTCAAGGCTGGGGTCTCCCCAGGGGTTCATGGAGATGGAGGCGCCCTCATCCTGACAGCCACAGCGACAGAGCTGCTGGGCGCAGCCTGCCTGCCTGGGCGACACAGCCCCTCTGAGAGCCCAAGGCCGGAGCCCACCCGTGCCCCGCGTGCTTTCCTGCCAGACTGCACCCAGGGAGACTGGGACTGGAAAAGCCACAGGTGCCAAGCCGGGCAATGACTGCCAGCGCCTCCTCCCTCGTCTACAAGGGACAACGGCCGAATCTGAACTCAGCACAGACGGCTTTTCCTGTGCACCCCGCCCACTGTAACCTCCGACCTTTCCACTTAAAGGAAACACACCCTGGCTTCTCTTGGGTGTCTCTGAACTGCCGGCATCACTGTTAAGCAAATAAGGGTCCCAGGGACACCAGCCCCGAGCCCCCGCGACAGACATTGACGGCAAAGACGCTGCCGGCAGCTTTCATCCCACCCTCAGGAGGCCGTGCGATGTAAACCTTGAGAATTCTCCATTTCTGGGACTTTCCATGGAAGATTTTCAGCCCAGGCAGCTCAATCTGCAGACAGAGGAGCCCTGGAGTGGGGGTGGGGTGTCCTGTGTGCTGCCAGAGGGGCTGCATTGCAAATGGAGCTTCCAGCTTCCCGCCACCGGGCAGCCGAGGGAGACAGAGGCCTTTCCCAGTCCCCAGGCAGCGACTCCGTCACTGTCCAAGGCTTTGGGGCTGCCCTGCAGAGAAGCATAAACCAAGGGGCTCCTCACACGCCCAAGTCCAAGGTTCCCCGTGGAAGGCGAGCGAGCGCTCCCGAGTATCTGAGCTGTGCAGGCGCCTGCATCACACCTGGCACCGCCCTGTGCCGGACGGCTCTCTGAAGGGGCCTCGCCCCACGCACGCTCACTGAGCGATCCCAGTCACATCTGAAACTGTGCTCATAAAACAAGCGTGGAGCACAGGGCTCCAAGCGCCAGCTGCCCCCACGCCGCTCCCTGCCTTCAGAAAGCACAGGAAAACAGCAGCGCCTTTACTGCTGAAGGAACCCCAGCTACTCGCCCCGGCACGCGGGCCGCCAGCACCATGGGTGTGCGGGTTTACGCTTCCACGAGTGCACGGCTCCCTTACCTTCTCCGACACCTTGTCCTGCACGGGTGGTCCCGCACTCGGAGGGGGAGGGGCCCGGCGCTTCTTCATCTCCGACCTCAAGGACACCCCCGAGACGTTGCCCAGCGAGAGGGATGGGCCCAGCGTCAGGGAACGGGAGGGCATGGACGGCGAGTTGGGCGTCGTGGAGCAGCCCTGCATGGAGAGAACAACAGGAGAGGCCGTCAGTGGGCTCAGGGTTCCAGTGCCTGGAGGTTACGGAACCGTGGTGGAGCGGCATGAAGAGCAGGCCAGGGGGACCCCAAGCGTGGGCACGGGCAGCTGGGAGGAGGGTGGGGGACCCGAGAGTGGGCATGGGCAGCTGCGAGCAGAATGGGGGGGCCCTGAGCGTGGGCACGGGCAGTTGGGAGCAGGGTGGGGGACCCGAGAGTGGGCACGGCCACCTCAGCAGCTGGGAGCAGGCTGGGGGACCCCGATCATGGGCACGGCTGCCTCAGCAGCTGGGAGCAGGGTGGGGGACCCGAGAGTGGGCACGGGCAGCTGGGAGCAGGGTGGGGGACCCGAGAGTGGGCACGGCCACCTCAGCAGCTGGGAGCAGGCTGGGGGACCCCGATCATGGGCACGGCTGCCTCAGCAGCTGGGAGCAGGGTGGGGGACCCCGAGAGTGGGCACGGGCAGCTGGGAGCAGGGTGGGGGACCCGAGCATGGGCACGGTGCCTCAGCAGCTGGGAGCAGGGTGGGGGACCCCGAGAGTGGGCACGGCCGCCTCAGCAGCTGGGAGCCCAGCCGCCCAGCACCCCAGGCAGCGGCTCCACACCGGGGTGGGGGGCCGCCAATGGCCGCACGAGCACCTCTGAGCTCCTGTGCTGCGGGCTCTGCCAACAGAAAGCCACGGCAGTGGGGAAGCCCGTCTACAGAACAAGCACTGAGGACTTCAAATTAAAAACACGACGGCGCCTGCTGCCTGCCCTGGAGACCCTCGGGACTGGGCATGGCCCCATGCATGTGTAGCCTTGGGGGAGGCCACGCAGGAGGTGCAGAGGTGGCCTGAGCCCACACGCCTTGGAGACCCGGCTGGGCCGACCCTGGGCTTTGCCACTTACAAGTCACATGACCTTGGCAAGCTCTGCAGCTTCTGCCTGCCTCAGTTTATTGGGGGAACAAATGGGCGCACGTGAGTGCCCACGTCACACAGTGAGTGCCCAGCCCGTGCTGGTGCCTGTCTTCCTCCCACATTCGACTGTGAGCTCCCTGAGGGCAGGGTCGTCACTCACTGTCACCCGCTGCCGTAGCCTCAGCTCCTGGAACACAGAGGACCCCTGAGGACGAGGCCGAGTCTGTGGGCAGGAATGGGTGCAGCCAGGAGCCTCAGGCCAGCTCTGGAGTTTGGGTTTCACACAATGAACTTTGGGCCAGAGTTCCTTCCACAGCTGGATTTCCAGACTTCAAATAAACAGGACACCCGTGCTATCTGCATCAGCCCGGGATTACTCGTGCTCACAAGCACATGCGGGGATGCTCCCCCAGTTATGTTATCAGTCGTTCTCCTGAGAAAACGCTGAGATCCGGGATTTCCTGTGCTTAAGTGTGGGGGCAAGGATCTTGGACCGAGAACCCGCCGTCAGAGCGGAGTGGCCTGGCCGCGCTCTCGAGGGCACGTTCTGCACCACGCCTCGGAAACACTCAGGGCATCTAAGAGAAGCGCGCAGCCTGGTGCTGTGGATGCCACCGTGTGCACGCGTCCTCGTGGCGTGTGCAAGTGACATCCGAGGCCAGCGCCAACACACACGCGGGGCACAGGTGAGGGCTGCTGCAGGGGAGAGCCTGACGCTCAGCAAACTCCCCACGCCTGCTGAGGCTTCCAGGGCAGAGCTGGCCACGCCCGCTCCTGGAGCTCGGGAGCACGGAGCTCCGCCAGGTATGTAACCCTGCCCTGCGTCAGCCCCGCTGGAGCGGCCGCACTCAAGAGACAGAGTCAGGGACTCAGCAAGGCCGCGCCAGGTGACTGAGGAGGCACAAGCAGCAAGCCGGGCAGAGTTCTGCTGGCACCGGCTGGAGCGGAGGCGTCTCACTGGGTGGTGGCTTCAATCAAGGAGCCCCACCCCGGGGGAACACAAATCCCAGCTTTCCGGCTCAGGGTCAGCAAGAGCATGGCTGGACACAGAGACGCTGGGGCCGTCCACATTGCTCAACTTCCTAATCCCCAGTGCCTGCCGACAGGGAGTGTACACACCCACACACACGTACAAACGTTCCCACACACGTGCACAAGCTAACACACACACTCACACTCATATGCAAGTGCTCAGACACTAACACACTCACACACATGCTCACATTCATATACAAGTGCTCACACACCTATGCTCTCATACACAGTCACTAACACACGCACACGCACACGCACACTAGATCACGTGTGACCTATGACGGCATCAGAAAAGCAGTCAGCACACTAGATCACGTGTGACCTATGATGGCACCAGGAAGCTGATCCGTGCACTAGATCACGTGTGACCTATGATGGCACCAGGACGCTGATCAGCACAGACCCCTGCCCACTAGTTCACGAGTCCAAGCTGCCTGGTGTCCAGAGGCCCCAGGGGAATGACATTCAGGAGGGTGCAGCCCCTGATGACAAAATCAAAGTTGAAATTCACTGCAGGACCTGTCGTCAGCTGCCATCTCCTTACATCACGCTGCCCCCTTCTGAAGGTCTTTAATACTATTGTTTTTTAAAAAACATTATTGTCTTTTTAAAAAAAGATTTATTCATTTGCTTATTTAAATGGCAAAATGAGAGAGAGAGAGAGAGAGAGAGAGAGAGAGAGAGATCCTCCATCTGCTGGTTTACTTCCCAGAATGTCTACGACAGACAGGGCTGAGCCAAGCTCAAGCCAGGAGCCAGGAACCCCATCCAGGTCTCTCATGTGGGTGGCAGGGGCTCAAGTACTTCCACCATCACCTGCTGCCTGCCCCGGGGCATTAGCAGGAAGCTGGATTAGAGGCCGAAGAGCTGGGATTTGAACCTGTGCTCTGAGCCGGGACGTGGGTGTCACGGTGGTTGTGTGATCAGCTCTACCACAACACCTGCCCCAGCCCACGACTTCACGTGTGTGGGGCACACGCAGGACGCCGGCTCCAAGAGCAATGAATGTACAAAACCTGCACCTTTACCCGCCACCTCCCAACAGAACAGCAGAGCCCAGCACGCGCTTCGTGTTTCTCCTGCACCCATGGGCACCTTCCAGCTGTTTTAAATAAATCCTCATGAACTTGGGCATTTACTACCAATTCACACTTTACCAGTGGACTCCCCAGGCCCTCTGGGGCTTCCCCACCACCTCTGGAGGCAACGACTGCAGGGAGCAGCCGGCATTTGGGGCATGTCAAGGTCGCCCACTAAGGTCACCCCCCGAGCTCCTGCCAGGCTCCTTCAGGGCGCCCTGGAGTTCCTGTCTTCCAGCCCCAGCCCTTTCCAGCTCCCCGGCCTGCCCTCTGCTGCTTAGATCCTGCAGCTGCCCTGACACTCAGCACACGTGCTCCCACTAAGACAGGATCTCACGCTGGAAGCGCAGAGGGGCAGAGAGTGCGGTGCCTGCAGTGGAGCTGCAGGTGCCAGTGCAAAGGAGGTGGCGGCTGCTCTGAGTCCGGCAGGCCCAGGGACAGTGAAGAAGGAGGCAGAGGCCCAGGTCCTTACCCCTGAAGGGAGGGAAGAAGGCAAGGGGGGCAAGTGGAATTCCACCAAATCTCACCGGGCCACTGGAAGCAGCAGAAGGAACCAAAGGGCCCAGAGGGCATGCAGAGCCCGCGACAGCCCTCACGAGGCAGCGGTGGATGGTGAGCGGATCCCGAGGGGCAGCACTCAGCCGCAGGACATCGGCAGCCACGCAGACCGACGTGGAGGCCGCCGTGCTGAGAGGCAGGGGCCAGGCAGCAGACACAGCAAGCATGCAGCGCCCACACCGGCTTGCCAAAGCCACCCAGACACACACACCTGTCCACGGTGTGCTCAGCCAGCAGGGAGGCAGATAGCCATGGCGACCCTGGAGCCCCATGTTGCCAAAGCCTCTGCCTCGGACACGCTAGGAAAGGAACCGGATCTTCTGACCCACACACGTCTGCACCTCGGGTCCGAGCCCACCCTTGCAACACGGTGGCCAGGAGCAGGGGCTGGGCACATGGACGTCGGCTAGGAGAGAAGGGTGGCGTCGGAGGCCCATGACTGTGGTTTTAGCTACAGCTCTAGTGGACGGGGGGAGGCCAGGTGCAGGGCCCGGCGAGAGGATGCTGATGGTGTGTTACAAACCCACGCTGGAGACGACCGCCTGGGCAGCCACTGGGTGGGGGGGAGGGGCTGGCGAGCCTCAGGGAAAGAAGCCACATGAGAGGCGTCACTCTGGGTGCCGTGGAGCGGAGGGCATCGTGGAGGAGGCTGGAGATGGCTGCACGTGGAGAAGACAATCGCTATGTCTGTGACTCGACAAAGCTTCTCCGGGCGAAGCAGCTCCTCGGCAGGAGGCGGGCTGACGCCACGGCGGACACTAGCGTCGGGTACCACCGCACGAGGGCCAGCAGCCCAGCGCAGCCCAGCTGCGTCTCTACAGATCCCAACCCCCCCAGCCCAGCGGAAGGAAGACGCGGGAGGCGGGTGCCGAGGGCCGGTGAGGCAGCCAGAGCCGCGTCCACATCAGTGAGCACTGACGCGAAAGGCACAGCGCTCCGCTCTCCGCAACTGACCGCTCTTCTCTGCAGGTCCCAGCAGGATGGCGGACAGGCAGGCGGGCGGGCACTGGAGGTCAGGAAAGCAGCCACACCCACCCTGCCCGTCAAGGGAGACATGCAGGGTGCCTGGATCAACCACGGCTGGTTCTGTCTGGTGTCTTAGGCCACTCGGCCACTGTGGCTGTGCTCTGTTCCCCTTCGCGGTCCCCTGCACCTGCAACTTGCTGGCATTTTCTGTAATGAAGCCGGAAGTCACCGGAGCACACAGGAGGGAAGTCCGCTGAGCTCAGGGAGCACCAAAGACCACGCAGGCAGGAAACATCACTGAAGGGGAACCTGCACTTCACCCGGAGCACTGGCCGAGCGTGTGTGGGCATGCGCACACACGCGTGTATGAGATTCCTGTATGCTCCACATGAATGGCCTGTCGTGTCCGCTACACACAGGTTTGCTCACGTGCATGAAGGCATCATTTTCCAGCCAGGGAGGCACAACCATTCCTTTCTGCCCCTCACAACCTCCAGCCCACTTACTGCTGGACTTCATCAAGTCACCTCTGCACGAGGCTCAGAGCCGGCGCCCCCCAAAGTCCCTCCCGGCTTCTCCTCTGCAATGAGGCACCACGTCCCCCGGCACCTGGCAGGAAGCAGCACGCAGGGTGCCTGGCTTCCCTGGAGGTCGCCCTTCAGAGGGGTTCTGCTCACCGGGCAACCACAGGTGCATGCCACACCGCGGGGCAGCAGACAACCCTGGCCAGGCCAGTACCGGGCCATCCGACCCTGAGACAGAAATGACCTCTGACCTGTGTCCCCCACTCAGGCCAGAGGGGCATGCAGTGGGAAGACATAAGAGGTGTGCTGAGTCTGTCTGGTGATCAACACACTTCTAATGCAGTCACTGAAAACGGTCCCCTTGCACACATACACACACATGCACACACAAGCATCCAGGACAGCAGGGTACATCTCCACGACACCACACGAGCTGCTGAAACATGCCCACACACGCATGCACACACATGTATGCACACGTGCACACGCAGGCACCACAGACAAGAATCCAGGGCAGCAGGGTACACCTCCACGACACCACACGGGCTGCTGAAGTGTGCCCACATACACACACACACACATACGCGCGCGCTCACACACATGTATGCACACATGCACATGCAGGCACCACGGACAAGAATCCAGGGCAGTGGGGTACACCTCCACGACACCACACGGGCTGCTGAAGTGTGCCCACATACACACACACACACACACACGCTCAGACACATGTATGCACACATGCACACGCAGGCACCACGGACAAGAATCCAGGGCAGCGGAGTACACCTCCACGACACCACACGGGCTTGAAGTCCTATGATGTCCACTTCTTCACCTCCCTCCTTCCTCCCCCCTGGTAATCCGTCTCACACGTAATGAGGAGCTCAGGTGCCCTAACACCGCAGCCCCCACTCCGAGACGACCCGTTTGGAGTCGAGTCCAGCACAGCCTGACCTTCCCTGTGCCACTGTCCTCACCTCTACACACAGGGCACTGCCCACTGCCCGCTCCTCCCCTGCACCCAGGCTTTGGAGTCGAGTCCAGCACAGCCTGACCTTCCCTGTGCTCTGTCCTCACCTCTACACACAGGGCACTGCCCATTGCCCGCTCCTCCCCTGCACCCAGGCTTTGGAGTCGAGTCCAGCACAGCCTGACCTTCCCTGTGCTCTGTCCTCACCTCTACACACAGGGCACTGCCCACTGCCCGCTCCTCCCCTGCACCCAGGCTTTGGAGTCGAGTCCAGCACAGCCTGACCTTCCCTGTGCTCTGTCCTCACCTCTACACACAGGGCACTGCCCACTGCCCGCTCCTCCCCTGCACCCAGGCTTTGCCTCTCAGTGGCTCCCCGAGGCAGAGCTTCCAAGAGGCCTGGCGGATACCTGTGTTTGGAGAACCTGAGCCCCACCCGTGAGAGACTCCTGAGGGCAGGCACTGGGCTGGCCACGGCCTCGCCCGCGGGCTAGGCTCCAAGTGTCCACACGTGGCACGGGGCGTGGATGGGGTGGTGGGTCCCTAGGCTGTTTTAGAGACACACTCTGTTTTTTTTTCTTTCAGTTTTTCCTTGTCTATTTATTCAACACAAATTTCTTCTACAGGAGCCACAATTCAGACGTGAAGATACCATTGGGACTCCAGTGGACGGCACAGGCTGCTGCCCACACTCAGGGCTCGCTGATAACCCGCCTCCGGATCAAGCGGCTCCATCCGGCCACCGTGCAGACACGACGACGGACGTGAGCGGGAAGACATCGAGTGACGCGAGATGGCTGTGTGAAAGCGCCATCCGTGTCGAGACTGCCTCTCACTCTCCCCCAACTTCACCAACCGAAGGCGTCTCAGCGGAGAGAGCCACAGGTATTTGCTCTCTAGGTGCAGACAGACAGAAGGTGCGGACTCCAGAGCCCAGGTCTCCACTTCAGGAGACGGGGTCATCACCCGCCGCACGGCATGAGCGTCTGTCAGGTCGTCCACGGGCAGGGAGCAGGCACCGGGCAGAGCAGGTCCGCACCCAGAGGTGTCCACGGCCCATACTGAAGCCTGGGCTTGAGTCTGGCTCTGTGCCCCAGTCCAGCTTCTGGTAATGCGCTCCCGGGGGAGGGAGCGGGGCAGGGGGTGGGGGTGGTGGTTAGCAGGTGGTGGGTTCCCGACAGCCACTTAGGAGATGCACAGACCCCAGGGAGGGTTTTTCTAAACGACTCCTGGAGGTCCCTCAGGCCAGGCACGGGGTCAGCGGGGGAAGCCGCTGGCTTTCATGCGCTGTCTCGGTGTCAGAACACAGTGTGGCGACGCGGCGTGAGAGGACCTGAAACCCTCCGATTCGCTGACGCCTCTGCAGGTCTCACCAGGACAACTTCCACGGCCCTCGTATGTTTACAAACCAGAGAGAGACGCAGCACGCAACAGGGCCGAGACGCCCTCCCAGCTCCCCCAGTCCTAAGAACCCCCAGGAAGGGTGAGGCTCCGAGGGGCCAGCCGGAGGTGCTGGGGCCAGAATCCGGATCAAACAAACGCACGCCACGCTTTGCCCCACTGTGGAAGCTCAGAGCCTGAAAAACCACCTCGGGGGCAGGCGTCAGTGCAGCTGGGGATGCCCACATCCTACAGTGGCCGCCTGGGTCTGAGTCCCAGCCCTGCGTCCAGCTCCAGCTTCCAGCTAACGCACTCCCTGGAAGCAGCGGGTGGTGGCTCGAGTGCGTGGGCCCTGCCCCCCACAAGGGAGACCTGGATGGAGCTCCCAGCCCCTGGCTGCAGCCTGGCCCAGCCCTGGCAGTGCAGACATCCGGGGAGGAACCAGCAGATGGAAGATGGAAGATCTCTCTCTGTGCTTCAGATAAATAACGTGATTGATCAACGACAAGGGGCTGGTGGTGTGCCGCAGTGGAGGAAGCCGCTGCTGGCGATGCTGTGTCCCGTGCTGGAGTGCAGGCTCACGTCCTGGCTGCTCCACTCCTGACCCACCTGCCTGCCGATGACGGCCCGAGCTCGGGGCCATCACTCATGTGGGAGACCTGATGGAGCCCCTGCCCAGCCCGGCTGCTGTGGGCATCTGGGCAGTGAACAGTGGATATAAGATCTCCCCCCCCCCCCACTATGGCAGCTCTGCCTTTCAAATAAGTAAATCTTTTAAAAAATCAGTGAACAGGTGAGGTTGACACTCAACAGAAAAAAAGCACAAGTCAACGTCTGGGGGGGAACTGTTGCAACAGGAAAACAGAAATAAAAGATACATCTATTCTGGGCAAAACATTCTTGAAACCTAGGCACACGGTTTTCATGTGTGTTTTCCATGAACTCCCGTGAGCAGCCTCCCAGGTCGTGGCTGGCCAGGTGCACATGCTGAGCAGGGTTCGAGAGAACCACAGTGACCCGGACCCGTGACAGGCTGCAGGCACTCAACACGAGTCCCTCTCTCCCTCCTAAAGCGTTCTGTAGGCCGTTTCTTTCACAACCCTGAATATGCAGAACTCTAAAGGTCAAGCTGCACTTCTGCAGTTACCTCTGGTTTGTAAGAGTGTGGCTCTGCATCACAGCACCCTGGGGACCTCTTTCCCGTTCCTGCGTGTGAACCTTCCAATCTGAGCTTTCCCAAACCAGAACAGGCCAGTGCCACCAGACCTGAGGTGCTTGCGCCAACACTGCCACCCTGTGGCGGCCCTGGGGAGCGCGCTGCGACTCTGACCCAGGCAGCAGGGACATGTTCTGGCACCGGGCAGATCAGGAGATGGAATTTCCCTCACGGCGTGATTTTCAGTAACTTTTCCCAAAAGCATTGCTGTACTGATGGGCACCCTTGGAACTTTCTGGGCTTCGACACGCCCGGCCCCCCTGGGAGCCAGGGTCCCTGCCCTGGGGAACGGTCCCATGGAGAGCCCAGGAGCTTCAGCAGAGCGGTTGCTATGGCAACCGCTCCCAACACAGCCAGGGGCTTGCAGGAGAAGCAAAGGAGATCCCCCCGTCACCACGGGAACAGGCCCGTCAACAAGATGGCTCCCGTTCATCTCTGTATCCAGACAGTGCTTTTGTTGGTTAAGAGCCTGCATGCAAAGACTCCGGTGTTAAGGCGGCCGACCCCGCTGTGGTCTGATGCGGCGTGTCCTGGCAAACTCCAGATGGCTCATGTTCACGTCAACGGCTGCTCCTTCTTATCACCACGGGACGGGGCTGTCAGAGGCCAGGGACTTGTGACAGGCACTCTGCAGAGACAGGCTGCTGCAGCTTGCCAGCGCCCACATGGACACGGGACCCTGCGTGGGTGCAGGGGGCCGTTTCTCAGAAAAGGCCAAGTTGCTGGGATGTCACGGAAGTCCTGGGAGCTGAGGGAAGTCCCCGGGGACCCTGGCCCGGGCGTAGCACGGGGTAAGCTTGCTTCAGTGAAATCGCCTCTACCAGGGACCTGTGGGCACTGTGGCTGCTGACGTAGGATGTACCGGGGTGCCCATCAGATAACTGCATTCTCTCAGGAGATGAAAGAGAACAACTTGCACACTGTCGGATGCAGCAGGCATCGGGCCAGCTCGCCAGGCAGAATCCTCCCCGCGGGCGGGCCAGGGGTGCCCCATCGCTGACCCCGCCCCAGCTCCTGCAGCACAGGCAGGGTGCAGGTGAGGAGGGGGGACACAGGCACCTGTTCCCCTGGCCTGTGGTCGCAAGCACAGCTCGCCCGCCCCTGCCATGGATGCTTGTGGACACAGAGCTGCATGCGGATCAGCTGCCAGCAGGGGGAGCAGTGAACAGTCACCGCCTTTACTGCTTCCAGCCAAAGGCACCAGGGCTGCAGGAGAGCCAAGGGGCCAAGAAAGGTGCGAGGGGTGGAGCTGGTTCCATTTGATCACAGGATGTGCTCCAGAGGAAGCCCCCAGCCCACGCAGCGCCAGCTGCTAAAGCCTCACCACTGGGCACCCCTGGGGCCTGTGGACCCCCAGGTCCCACCTCCCCAGAACACCAAGGATACTCCGGCATCAGAGTCTGCAGATGCCAACAGCTGGGGGCAAGTTTAGCAAAACAGCAAGGGGAGGGTAAGCAACAGGACACCATGCTTGCCAGGAGGGTCGCGTCCAGCCTGAGAGAGGATGCCAGCTGCCGGGGCGCTCACCGGAACCCCACACGTGTGCACGTGCAGACGTGAGCAGCACCAGGCCCAGCACGGCGCGGAGGCCTCCCACCCAGCACTCTGCTGCTCCCGGGCCAGCCATTCACCTAGGCCGTCGCCGCTCCAGGGGCTGACTGTGACTTACAGCAGCAGTCTCGCTAAAGCAGAAAAGCTCACGTAGAAGGTTCTGGCAAGCAGGTAAGGGTGCCGGTCCCTCCCCTCCAGAGCCCAGCCGCAGCCTCCCAGGCCACACCCACAATGGGCATGTGGCTGCCTCCACGTGCTACTCTCGTAGAGAACGCTGCCATGAACAGCCCTGCACGTGAGCCGTCTAGATTTCCACACGCTGGGCTTCTGGCCCAGAGAGTGAGTGGACGCAGGACTCCAAGACGTACGCATTGCCATGTCCCCACCACAAAGGCCACAGCACCTTGCATGGCGCTCGGCAGCTACCTCGGGGCTGACGGCTGCCAAGAACGGCCAGTAACAGACGCTGGGGTCCGCCGGATAAACGGGCGGTCACTGCAGGTGTCAATCACACTTGCATCAGGACCAAGTCTGCATCTTCTCTTGTTTTTGTGTCGTTTGCACATCTCGTCTCCAGCACCCCTCGTTCACGCCTGTCAGGGGCAGGTCGTCCCTCCTCCTCTGAGCCCCAGGTTCTCGGACTTCTACTTTGCCTGTGACACCCCCCATCTCCTCCTCCCTCCCTCCTGATCCGAGAGGGTTCCACTTGTTTTCCCTGAGGTCCGATCTACCTGCTCTGGTCTCACACTGGATTCTGAGTCATGGGAAACCAGCGCCCTCGCTCCCGGCTGACGGGAGCTGGTGCTCATGTGGCTTCCACTGGTGCACCTGGGCTTCCGGTCCACTCTGCTTTTCCCAGTGCACACGGTCACAATCAACACGATTCAGTCTCTCCTAAGGGATACCAAGGGCCCCGGCTCCTCTCACTCCTGCTCATCTCCTTCCACGGACTGCAGGCGCTGACAACGTGCAATTGGCCCCGGATTTCCTATTCTGCTTAATGTCAATTGCAAAGGCTTCGAAATCCATTTCATAAACCAGCAGGCTTATCCCCTTCTCATGTGTTTCAGGATTTCCTGGCTTTTCTTATCTGTTTATTTTTCTAAGTAAACTTTATCTTAACTCTAAAACATAGCGTGATACAAACAACGGCGTTGAGTCTTCTTATCTAGGAATGTGGTGTCTTTCTGTTTGTACAATCCTACTTCCATGTGTATCTACAGGATTTCCTCATTTCCCTCATAAATGCTTTGGATGCTTCCTATGAAGGCTTTTTGCTGCCTAAGATCTGTTTTTCTATCACCCATGAATTTATGACGTTGAATGTGTTCTGTCACATTAGCAGGGAAAAACGACCTCCCACAAATTAGCATTGCTCCCAGCAAAATGTACACTACCATTTGCTGCTGTAGAGAAAGCTAAAATATCCAGTTGTGCATTGTAATAGCCAAAAAGGTACCGGCTGTCAGCGTGTAATTAAACAGACCCCCTGCTCAAACACCAGTGTAGACTGTCGAGTGCAAGAAACACCAGAGCCACTTCCGGGGCCCGGGCCAGCGTGAAGGCTGACGACAAACTTCACAGAGCGAAGGGTCAGTGGACGCTCCGGTCACCCTCGGGGGTCCAGTCTGCTTCTCCCAGAAAACAGGGCTGCTCGCGTGACTAGGGCAGGCACTTGGACTTTATTCAGGCTGATCGTGTACAGGACGGGCTCAGCACACGGGCACAGGGCACCCCAGTCCCGCTCGCCTCAAATCCTTCAACTCAGAAACGTTCTTATTTCCCTCCGAGATTTGAGTGTGACAGAGGCTGGGATCTGATTATCACAGAGCTTTAAAACATGGCCACCAATGGGGGCACCAAGTTCACGTTCTCAAAGTGCTGGAGCCGGCAATAGCTCAGGAGTTGCTGTTTGGCTCGAGAGCCCGGCCATTGCCATGGGCATGCAGTATTGATTTAACTGAAACAAACAACTAGGCTGTCTTGAAACCAAAGTAGGTTTGATTTGAATTTCTTAGTCAAACAATAGGGCTCATTCTACCCATGGTTTATGTGTCAGATACTTTTCCGTAAATGGAATGAGCTCAATCTCATTAACCCAGGCTCTTAACACAAAGTCACAAGATGCTAACGAAAACAGATTTAAAGTTTGGGTAAGATGAAAACAGCTGGGGTAAACAACTGCACCATGTGGCAGGAGGTTGGCACAGGAGCTGGGCCCCAGCCCACAGCCACCGTCCTGCGCGAGTTCCCTGGGAGGCAGCAGGCCGCGGCTCACGTACTTGAGTCCCTGACAAAGCCCGGGGGCGTGGGTGGAGTTCCAGACTCCTGGCTTGGGCCTGGTCCAGCAGTGACTGCTGGGGGCATTCGGGGAGTGAACCAGCAGATGGAACATCTCTGTCTGCCTCTATTTCTTTCACTGCCTCTTCTTTTCAAATAAATAGAAAATAAACAAAAATGTAAAGAAACTATTGGCAAAAGTTAGTGAAAACTAACAATATCACAATTCCCTGGAGCTTTAAGGATGATACATAAGGATTTTAAAGTGGCAGTGACCAAAAGAGCAGTGGGTTTGACAACCATGATGGAACATCCCAGAAGGCTTCCAACCCTGCTGCAGGAAGGGATCAAGCAAACGTGGTACCCGTAGGCAAGGGAGCATCCCTCAGCCATAAACAGACGGAATCTCTCCATCCGCAACAACACGACGGAACTGGCAGTCACCGTGTTCAGAGAGAGACAAGCAACGTACGAGCTCACTCACAGGAGGACTCGAGGAAACAGGTGCTCACAGAAGCCGAAAGTGCAATGCTGGCTACCAGAGCTGAGAGGGGAGTGAGGGGTGGGGCAAGGCTGACTGGCAGGTGCCAGGCCACCAGCGCTGGCAGGAAGCTCTGGGGTTGTGCTGCACAGAGGGCAGCTGCAGATGTGACTGCACTGTGCACTGCTCTACTTTGAGAGCCTGGAAGCCAGAACACTGGATGCTTTCAGTACAGAGAAATGCTAAATGCCTGAAAGAATAAATACATGTACCTAAGTGAACATTATAGAATGCACACAAGCAAAAAAACATCATACGGTACCCAGAAATAGGCATAATTTTTACATCTAATTTTTAAATAAAAAATTAGAAATTCAAAAAAATCTTACTAGTGACAAATCTGAAAAATAACCTAATCACTCACAGATAAAAGATCATTCAAGATAACTGGTTGAATCACAGGTCACTGCGACAGACGTCAACTGAAACAACTTCTCCGTCCTCACAAGCCACTTCCGTCAGGATGCCCCTGGGGCTTACAGGAGTAAAAATGGCCAGAGCACAGAGCCAGGCTGAACCTGTTCTGGTTTTATCAGTAAGTCGTGGTGATCAATGGATACAAGGAATAAGCAAAAAATAAGCAGCTTTCGTTTTATTAAGAAATGTCTTTCGGGGCTGGTGCTGTGGCACAGCAGGTGAAGCTGCCGCCTGCAATGCTGGCATCCCTATGGAGCTCCAATTTCAGTCCCGGCTGCTCTGCTTCTGAGCCAGCTCCCTGCTAATGGGCTGGGAAAGCAGCGGGGGACGGCTCAAGCGCCTGGGCTCCTGCCGCCCACGTGGGAGACCTGGATAAAGTTCCAGGCTCCTGGCTTCAGCCTGGCCCAGCTCTGGCTGGCTGTCACAGCCATTTGGGAGTGAATCAAAAGGTGGAAGATTCATACTCTCTCTCTCTCTCAGACACACAAATCTTGGCTGTCACAGCCATTTGGGAGTGAATCAAAAGGTGGAAGATTCATACTCTCTCTCTCTCTCAGACACACAAATCTTTTATTTTTTGTTAAAGGAAATGTCTTTTCGAGGAAAAAGTAACTTTTCTCTGTTTAACAAAGAATTTACCAACACTGTCTACATTTACACTGTCTTCACTTATATTGTAATTGCAATAAGAACCTAGCCTAGAATATTTTCCTTCTGACAGCTTTTGGATCACATTAAATTTAAAAAATCTAACTTGGAAAGAGATTGTCATTTTATACCACATTTCAAGACTTCATGAAAGACTCTCGGGCTGAATAGAAATAAACCGTTCGCGGGGGCTGGCGTGGAAACGTGCAACGAGGAAGGAGATAACTAAATAACGCAAAGTTCCTTCTGCTGTGAAAGGCTCTGCGCAGGCGACCCCGGGGCCCAACTTCAGACGCCACTGCTAACAAGGCGCCGGCCACGACACCCTCTCAAGGACTGAAGGCCACGTGAGGGCCAGGGCTGTCTCACAGCATCCTCTCGGGGTTCCCCGAGCAAAGTGCAGTCACACAGCTCAGCGCCTGGGGGCCCAGGGCTGGACACCAGGGCTGTGCGGCTCCAACCACCAGGTCCCCCTGCGCCCTGCGGAGGAAACTGCGGAGTGCAAATCCAAGAAACCCAGCGAGGAGTCCCCTGCCCCTCACCCCGAGTGGCACGGAGAGGAGAGAAAACGAAGCATTCCGCACTGTCAAGGTGGCCTGGCAGCGGAAACGCACGGCCGAAAGCAGCTCGGCATCTCATCCCCTGTGTGGACGGCGGCGCGAAGCAGTGAGAAGCCCGCCCATTAGCAGGAGCGGCCGCTGGCTGTTAGTACTCACGTTCAAGCCCCTTCCTGGCGCTGGCTTCAAGGTGTCCTCCTCACTGTCCACACCTGACAGCCCGGGCTGCTCGGCCTGGAACACAAGCACACACCCGCCCGTCAACCCCACTGAAAATGACTTCCCAGGAGAACGCCACCCAGGCACCCATCCAGGCTGAGCAGGCCAGGGTGGGCCCCCAGCACAGGGCCTGGCTCAGAGGTGCTGCCCGGCCCCTCCAGGCAGAGGACCTGGCTCAGGGGTGCACCCGGACCCCTCCAGGCGGAGGACCCGGCTCAGGGGTGCACCCGGGCCCCTCCAGGCGGAGGACCCGGCTCAGGGGTGCACCCGGGCCCCTCCAGGCGGAGGACCCGGCTCAGGGGTGCACCCGGGCCCCTCCAGGCGGAGGACCCGGCTCAGGGGTGCACCCGGGCCCCTCCAGGCGGAGGACCCGGCTCAGGGGTGCACCCGGGCCCCTCCAGGCGGAGGACCCGGCTCAGGGGTGCACCCGGGCCCCTCCAGGCGGAGGACCCGGCTCAGGGGTGCACCCGGGCCCCTCCAGGCGGAGGACCCAGCTCAGGGGTGCACCCGGGCCCCTCCAGGCGGAGGACCCGGCTCAGGGGTGCACCCGGGCCCCTCCAGGCGGAGGACCCGGCTCAGGGGTGCACCCGGGCCCCTCCAGGCGGAGGACCCGGCTCAGGGGTGCACCCGGGCCCTTCCAGGCGGAGGACCCGGCTCAGGGGTGCAGCTGGGCCCCTCCAGGTGGAGGACCCGGCTCAGGGGTGCAGCTGGGCCCCTCCAGGTGGAGGACCGGGCTCAGGGGTGCACCCAGGCCCCTCCCCTCAGTTGAGGAGCTCAAAGGCTGTTCTGGAACAGCCCCCGGCCAGTGCTCTCCGATGTGAAGAACACTGCTGAAATCCACACTCATGGAAAGGAGTTTTCTTTCTTCTGCCCAAAAGCAGCTCCTCAGCTTAGAACGCACCCGATTTTCACAGTCGTGGGCCTTAGCTCAGCAAACCAATGAACTGACCAGGTGTGAAGGTTTCCATGGCTTCAGCTCGGCACAGCTAAAGGACTGGGTACACAGAAATGACTCACCCACAATCTCACACCAGATCCCCAAACAGAAAATGGTAATACACCACCAACTGGAGAATGACCTGGTGTGATTTGGGTTCAATTCCCAGGCCCCAACCTAGCCCCAGAGATGAGAATCACGGAGGACCCAGGAGTCTGGCAGCAAACGCAGGCACATGCATGCACACACTCGCTCACGCACACACACATTCACACACGTATCCACATTCACACGTGCACACAGGCTCACACACATGCATGTACATACACTCGCACACACACACACACATGCACAGGCTCTCACCCTCACACACGCATGCACACTCACACACACACACACACACACAGCTTTTTCTTCTCTGGAATGCAGTAGAGCCGTGCTGCTTTAGACGCCACGAGAATTCTCCATGCGCACTCTGGCTGCTCACGGGCCTCTGCGGGCGGCCAGCACTCCGGGATTTTAGAAATCTCCTGAAGAACCCTCCACTCCAAAGGCCTTTGTTGAGGAAGAGACTGAAGCTCACACTTGTCAGACACTGCGCCGTGTAAATGAGTGACTGACAGCAGGGCCTTGGGAGAGCCTGGCCCAGCTGGGGACCTGGCGTCTCCCAGCACAGAGGCTGGCAAGGAGCTGCCACGCTGGCCCTGGGACATGAGCCGGGAGCGCCACCCCCACCAGGCCTCGGTAGCTGCCAGGAGGCGCCTGACGCTGCCATGGCGGGGAGAGGGGTACGGATCCAGTGCCGGACAGCTACCGAGAACCAGCGGGGATGGGCTGGGGCAGGGCACCCAGAGCAGAGTAAGATACACAACAGGTGAGTTAGAGGCGGCTGGCTCTGCGAGCTCTAGACAGGGAAGGGCAGGCGAGGACAGGCGGGCAGGCCACACCTCGCAGGCCGGGAGGCAGGCGGAGCAGCCCTCCCTGCCACGCTATCCCACGAGCCCGGGTGCGCCTGTGACTCGTCTGGGGCAGGGAGGAGGAGACACCATGATGAACACATGGAGGAGCCATGGAACTGCCTGGAAACCTGATGCAAGGTTCTCTGACCCAGCCCCACCTGACTCACACGTGCGGCCGGGTCCCAGCCCCACCCATGAGGGGGACTACGCGCGCGGGGGCTGCTTTTGTCCTGTGGCCTTCACTCTCTGGCCTCCTCCCACACTCTGTCCCCTCGCAGAACCTATTCCCTCCCTCCCTCTCTCTCTCTCTCTCTCTCAATCCTGCTCCCCTCCCTACTTGTGCCTGTCAGGAAAGAAGAGACAGAGCACGGAGCTGCAGCCAGGCCAGGTCTACTCAGAAGAGTGAAGCCTGGGGGGGCTCCGTCCCAGGTGCAGGCGCAGCAGAGAGCGAGCCCCTCCCTCACAGACTAGCGGTTCTTATAGTACCATGTGGCGGGAAGGGGCCTGGGGGTCTGAGCTGAAGCTGGGCTGTGAGATGGAGGTGGGGCTTGGGCTGGATCACAAGGTCCTGGGAGGTCACAGGGTGAGCTGGGAGGGGCTGGGAGGGGCTGGACCCTGGGGCCGAGCTGCTGAGCTGGGAAGGGGGAGAGAGCTTGGGAGGAGCTGACGGCTGGACTCCTCCGCCAGTGGCGTGTCCAGCAGTGCAGGCAGGGGGGGCTGTGTCAGCAGGCGGAGAAACGGAGGCCTGCATGCTGGGTGCAGGGGAGAGGTCAGCGTGGACCTAAAGTTTTTGCCCTTGCTCCATCAGGGCCTCTGCTTTGAACTCTCATCTCTGTGGGGGCAAGAACTCGGAAGGTGAAAACCCCGGAAACACATGCCCATAACGAGGCGTTCCCACCGACTGGGCGCCTGGTGTCCCCCGGCCCGGGCCCCTGCACCAGTGCAGCCAAGTCCCAGAGCCTTCACATTCCGCCCCTGAGGCCACCTTAATTTGTTTAAAACTCAGGCACGAGTCGGTTTGCCACAGCTCTGCTGACTGCACCCTCTGTGCCAGAAGCCGGCGCGAGCTGTGAGGCACTCACCGTGACCTGTGCCGGCGGGGAGGCCGGCCGGAGCGCAGCTCCGGCGAAGTCTGTTCACAAAGCTCAGCGACAGCAAGGCCCCTTCCCCGGGAGACGGAGGGCCACACACAATTCTGATCCCGTAATTCCAAGTAATCCCGGCAGGAGGGGAAAGGAGGTGGGAGAGGGGCAGAGGGGGCGGCACCAACTCAGAAGCCGGCGCCGAGAGGCCCGTGTCCTGCCCGGACTTCCCAAGCACACAGGGTCAGTGCAGACCGGGGCGATCACAGTCATCCCCAAAGCTCCGGAGCAGTGGACGAGAAACGAGCTGAGGTTTGTGCCACTCTCCCGAGGCAAGCCGCACTGGACCCCAGGGCACCACCGTCCTGGGGCCCTGGTTCTGATGCCTGGACGCCGGGCAAGTGACTCATTTCTCTGAGTGCCAGTGTGTCCATCTGCAAGCCGGGGCTGACTCCAGGTCCAGGAAATGAGATCACAACAGGTCCCCATGTGAGCGTGAGCCAGGCGCCTCAAGCCTTGAGACCACGCCTACAACCACGTGAGCCTGGGGCTCTGAAGCCCGACATCGTGGGACAGCTTTGTCACTTTGGGTCTCGTTTACCAAGAAGGAAAAAATACCAATTACAACAGAATCCACCTGCTCACCAGGCTCGGAGGGGAGAGGCACTGTCTGGTCTTGGTAGTTTGAAGGTGCTTACAGTTCTGAGGGTCTCACGTCTAAGTACTAAGATATTCATTCCTATTCTTTATATTACAACTTTAAATTATTGCAGTGCATCCAAAACATGCGCTTAAAGAATTATTTCATGAAGACCAAGAAGATCAATGAACTTGAGACAGTCCGTTCCCAGATGCTGTTGGGGCAACAAAGCATCTGAAGGGCAGTAGTGAGTGGCTGGGTCCTTGCTGGCCGCCCGTCTCCCCGGGCTCTGGCCGTGAAACACGCTCTGACGCTGCCGTGTGTGTCCCAGGCACTGGCCCCTGCACTGCAACTCAAGTGCGACACATACAAGGTCGCCATCACCCTTGGGTTTGCACCCCTGGCCAGGCCTGGGCGTGCCCCTGGCAGAAGGCAGCCCTGGATCTCGGTCTGCAGGCAGCCACAGGCTCTGTGCCCCACTGATGAGACAGCTCTGTCCCTGGCCTGGGGAAGTGGCAGTGGCCGAGTGTGGAAGCCACCATCAGTCCCCCTCACCGCAGGGGACACTTGCCAAGACCCCAGGGGATGCCTGGAACAGCGGACACCACCACAGCAAGCCCTACACACCAACACCTCCGATGGGGCTTACTCTAGTTAGGTAAGGTCACACAAAGCACAAGCAACGAAACAGGGCCACTGTGACAGCAGCCAGGGAGATGTGACCGCGGCCTCTGTCTCTCAGACGTCTCCCTGCAGTGCACCTGCCCTCCCTGTGGACGCCGCCTCCCTGAAACCTCAGGACGGAGGCCATGGACAAGGGGACTGCTGCAGTGGCCCACTCCCTCCCACCAGGGGAGCCGGGACCCCGGACCCTCGTCATCCAGAAACATCCCGAGACAGGTGCGGCACAGGGCGTATTCAATCTATTACCTTACTGCTGCTGCTTTTGCTAGCCTTGAAAAATCCCAGAAACGTTTTCTTCTCTTTATTAGCCTCTTCGTTGCCAAGTGATGATTTCCTAAAAGTTTCTGGGGGGAGAAAAAAGAACAAAGTGATTCCCCTGCACTGGAGACAAGACGGAACGCTGCACGTAGAGAACCTCAATGAATGAAGGAGGTGTCTGCATGGCCCTGCCAGGGCTCCCGGGTCCTCTCAAAGCCTCCAGCTCGCTTAGGGCATCGCTGAGAGGTCGGCGGCCCCTCAGGGGTCACGTGGCGCTTCCCCTGCGTGGTCTGTGAGTGACAAAGCCAATGAACCAGAGGCAGCCCGGGGACAACACTCGCTAACAGAGACCAGCGTGGCGCACACACGCAGCTCTGCAGTCTCCGGTAGGACAAACAGCAGGGACCACGTCCTCATCGCAACGTTGCCTCTTCCAGCGCAGTGGCCGAATGCTGGTCCCTGGCTCTGATCCCTGTGAAGGTTACTGATGAGGACACTTCCACTCGCTTTGGGGTTGAGGCTTCGAGGTCCAGGGTGCACCTCCGGCTGCCAGCACGGCTCCGCCGGGACTGCTCAGGACAGGCCGGCAGCCACGTGCAGCCCTGGTGCCAGATCAGACAGCGCAGCTGTGAGGACAGCGACAGCAGTAAGACGTCTACCTTCAGACTCCCGAGTGAGGTAAAAACGCCCAGCGGCGGCCCAAATCCACAGCCTCCCCGCTCCCACTCTGCACAGCGGGGCACCACCCAGGCGGGAGCTGGGACGGCCCCCGGGTCTCCTGGTGCCCTCAGGGTCTCCCCGGGCTTTCTGGGTCTCAGCTCTGCCTGTCCTCCCCTGCCTGACCTCGGCCAGAATTCAGCACAGCGCAGCACCACCCAGGTGGGAGCTGGGAAGGCCCCCGGGTCTCCCGGTGCCCACTGGGTCTCCCTGGCCCTCAGGTCTCCCCAGCCCTCTGGGTCTCAGCTCCGCCTGTCCTCCCCTGCCTGACCACGGCCAGAATGCCTTCCCTTTAACTACAACCCCTCCTGGCCTGGGCCAGCTGCTCTCCTTCTCTCCCTCCCGAGCGGGGTCACCAACCTCCCCTCTGGGTGCTCCCGTCACCAGGATTTCAGAGCGAGGGAAGGCCCTCTCATGCGCAAGACTGACATGCAGTCGAAGGCCACGGCACCCGTGGAAGAGTGGGACCAGGGGCTGTGGTGTCACCAGGAACCCACCATCCTCAGCTTGCCCCCATCCCGGGGAGTGGCCAGCCCGAGCGGCACAGCAAACCCAGGGAAGACTGGCTCAGGTCCAGGGAGCACACCCGAGAAAACGTGGGGCCTGCCTGGGACACGCGTGGGCAAACTGCCGGCCTCGGCCTGCTGCCCTGCAGACTGTGGTGCAGGCACTAACTGCGGCAGGCGGCCCCGGCACACGCAGCTCTGGCGTCACCGCTGTCGTCCGTGGATTTGCTCACAGAGGCCACCCCAGGTTCCTGTCACTGACTCATTCAATCCTTCTCTGCCGGGGCTCCCAGGGACGACCGGAGGGGCAGATTTCAGCACCATTGGCTTCGCCACAGGCGTGTGACCTGCTGGAGAGCCGGGCCGGCAGGCCATCGGTGGAAAACCCACGACCCAGGGCGTGGCACACTCCGCTATGGGAGGGGACCCGACACAGACAAGCCAAGCACGGCTGACCTCTTCACCTGCTAATACGCCTCTTTTGAGTTAGAGAACACACGCAGGTCAGCGCGTTAGCATCACGGCCTGGACACTACGGCCAGGAGCAAGCTCGCATGTCCTCAAACCGTTCCGCCGGGAGCAAAGGCGCACACTGCTGGCAAACACGAGCAAGGGCTCCGCGGCACACGGCATCTCAGACTAGAAGATGGTTCAGCGTGCCGCAGGCCTGAGACACGTGTGCACACGCATCTCCTGTCAGCCACTAGGTGCAGGGCTACACGGTGACACAGTGACACGGCCTGCATCGGCGCGAACCTGGCCCTTGGGCATCGACACGCTGACTTCTAGGCCACAGTGTTCATGGAAACTAGTGCTGGTGCCTGGACACGTGAAGTCACGGATGTGCCGAGGTGGCAGACATGAGAGTGCCCTATGGATGAACAAGGCAGAGGACACGCCATCCACACATGGGTGACGTCACAGCAGCCCGAAGGGGACAGACGGGACCAGAACGCTGGAGCAGACCCACGTCTGTCGTCCCTCTCGCTAAGCAGGGACGGGGAGATGGCTGCTCGTGCACCACACAGGTCTGCCTCAGCCCAGCGTGGGCTGCGCAGGGGTGGCCTGGGCACCAGTGTGCAGCTGTGTGGAGGCGGCAGGGCCCCAGGCTCGCCGCCCTGGGCTGGGGCCTGGGGCAGACAGGCTGTTTTTAGAAGCGAGGCTTGGCTGATGGGCCACCCGGGCCTCCTGGCAGACCCTGCAGAAGGCCTGGTTGGAGAGCAGAGTAAGGGGACTCCGCACTGGCGTCAGCCAGAACCTCCAGGTGCCAGCTGTGCCGTCACAGTGCTGGGACAGGGACGCAGAGCCGGGCGGGAGGGCGGGCCAAGTGCCACAGGCACGGCTGTTTGTTTGAATGTAGTCTGACAAGTCCCTTGCAGTGCCCAGCCATGTGATTTCCAACTGCACCACCAGGGGGCAGAGCAGCAACGAGAAACCACAGGAGGCTGCCTGGGTCTCCCACACCTGTCACAGCCCCAGGCTCCAGACCAAGGCTGCCAACTTTGTCCTTCATTAAATGGTTTTTCCCTAGAAAGAGTATCTATTGTGAAATACTTCAACAGACATGGACATAGCTTTCTGCAAAATCAAAGAGTCACAGCAACTTTAATGAGTCGTCTGGGGTGTGTATGTGTGTGTGTATGTGTGTACTCCAAGAAGTTAAAATCCCAGTATACACAGGAACACGTGTGCGTGTCAGCACCTGTGGGGACGTGCACTTCTCTGCCCCAGGCTCTCTCTCCTGGTACACATCTCCACCCACATAAGAAGAAAAGTCCGGCAAACTGATCAGACAGAGGCCAAGCCTGGACTAACCATTCGCATGCTTGTCTGCGAAAAGCGTAAATTCCGAAATCAAAGACTGCAGCATGCAGGATGGGCCCCACGGCAGGTGAGCCCGGGCCAGCAAGGCAAGCCCAGCTACGGAGGGCCTGGCGCCTCTTCCCCGTCCTGAAGTCCCAGCCTGTTTGCTGCCAGTTCCCCCCGACTGGAGCTGCACGGCAAATTCTCACACACTTTCTCCTCTGAACAAGCCAGCAAACCAGCAAACCGCAGCAGCACCTCAGTTCCACCCCACGGGTCCACTCCTGCAGGCCCGGGGCTCCAACCTCCCCGCCATGCACCCTCCCGGCCCAGAGCCAGCACGCGGGCTTGCGGTACCTCGGCAGCTCAGGGAAGGCTCAGACTGCGTTTTGGTCAGAAGAACTGGAAGAGGCAGGTACGGAGAACGTGAGGACCCAGCTCCGAGATCCACGGCAGCCCCAGCCAAGGCCCTGGCCCCTCTTCATGCCACAGGCGTGTATACAGTGTGAGGAGGCCACATGCAGCGTGGACCCGCCTCGGGCCTGACCTCCACGCGGGGGCTGGTGGCAGCCAAGCCATGGGCTTTTTGGAGCGGCCCAGCCCTCTGTCAGTGGCGCCTCTTTCTCTCCTGATTCCCCTGAGCTGCCCGCCAGCTCCCGGATCTCCCACAGCTGCAGGGCTGCAGAGGGATGGCTGTCCACCCCGACGAGTCACTCGAAAGGTCAAAGGAGAAGCTGCTGGAGCGGCCGCAGACGAGAAGGGCCCCAGGGACACCTTCTAGAGGCTTCTCTGCCTGTCCAGGTGCTGCTGCATGGCGTGCTAGCTGAGGCAGGGACGGGGGTCAAGCTGGCCTGCCATGGCTGTGGCCCGGGTGCGGAGGAGGCCGAGGAAGTCGGGACAAGCTGCACACACCCACGGTGCGGAGGGGCTGCTTCCGCCCAGGCAGCAGTGCTGCACATCTGGCAGGCGTCCTGGCCGCACCAGGGGGCTGCGAAGCTCTGCTCCCCGTGACAGCGGACGGCAGGCTTCACGCGACTTCCCCCACGGGGCAGGCTCAACCTGCCTTTCCAGAAACGTCCAGGGCTGCCACACACCAGAAACGCCTTTCCCTTTTGCCTGCTAAGGGTGGGACGGTCTCTCCCGCTTTGCGTCTGACTCAGCAAATGAAGGCTCTGTTTCCAAAGTGTGACCTGAGCCCGACTCGGCCAGAGCCGACGGGAGCAGACGGAAGCACCTGGACAGCCGAGCCAGAGCTTGCGGACGCCCGGGCTGCACTCCGCCCTGGACACGAGGCCGGCACAGGACTCGCCCAGGCCGGCACGCTCCTCCCTGGAGGAGCAGAGTCCACGCAGCTCACACCGCCCTGAGCGGGAGCCCTCTCCTCCCTGTCACGGGAGGCGCCGGACCCAGAGTCCCAGGAGCAGGGGGCTCCCTGGGGCAGCCGGGATTGCTCGATGGCCACTGACTGACTGCACAGGAAATTTAGCGATACAAAAGAACTATATTTTAACTGGGAGAATCGGAAAAAAATGTTTAAAACTTTGCATACTTTAGAACTGAACCTATTCAATATTTGTAGAAAATGCAACACGAGGTGCATTATTCTGGAAACTTCTAAGGGCAGGGAACACAACATTTCTCGTCTGGCCCTGTGGATTTATCTGCGCGGTCAGCCCCAGAGTGGCCTGCTCGGGCTGTGCCGAGCAGCCACGGCTCTAAGCACCAAACCCCCAAGGCGGTGCCAGGACCCCACAAGGGCGGCGAGGGAGTCTCAGGACGCAGGGGCGCTGTCTCGAGGGACTGCCTGGGTGGACAGGAATTCGGTGGGTCCGAGAGGGCAGCTGCAGGCACTTCTGCTGGGCCCCCCGGGGCAGATGTGGGGAGAGAGGAAACGGGTGTGGGGCTGGCTGTGAGCAGTCAGCAGCCATGTTCGAGCATGGGCGCTGGTCATTTCCCTCCGACTTAGCAAAGCTCAGAGGAGGATGGGGGAGGGGGGAGGTGTGCCTGGGACCGTGGAGGAGGGCTCTTGCAGTGGGGGTGCTGAGCACAGCCAGTTGGCTGCTCCTGGCCTCCACACAGCTGTGGTCCCACCTCTCCTCTGTGCTACAGAGCTGTGAAGAGTTGTAGTGCATGTGTGTGTGTGTGTGTTTCAGATCTGGGGGCCAGGCAGGGCATGGGGCACAGGGGCCTCACCTGCCCTGCTGTCCCCGTCCATGTGGCTGGGCAGGGCATGGGGCACAGGGGCCTCACCTCCCCTGCTGTCCCTGTGTGGCCAGCCGGGCAGGGTGTGGGGATGGGGGTCTCACCTCCTCTGTTGTCCCAGGCGTACAGCTCCTTCACGCCCAGCTCACGCAGGGACTTGGACAGCTCCAGCTCCTCACCGCCGATGTTGTCCCTGAGCAGAACCACGTGATCCGGGCTGACGTCACACTTTGCACAGATGATGGGCAGAATGTTCTGGAGCGGGACCTCGGGGCTCACGCGCACGACGGCCTTCTGTGTCCGCAGGTAATTCACCACCAGACGCACAGATTTCTGGAAGAGCAGAGCAGACGCAGGGGCTCGGTGAGCGCAGCCTCCCAGCAGCCCCAGCTCCTGCGAGTGTGGCGGTGCTTGTCCACTGGCGTCACTCTTCCCAGGTGCAGCGAGGCGGGGGGAAAGCGGCTTAAGGATCAGCGAAGATAAACGCCCAGGAAAGTAAATCCGCCTCCGAGCCTCTCTAACGACCCAGCTGCTGACCACAAGGAAAACGGGCAGGAGGGCGGCCTCGGGGATCCCGACTCTCCAGGGTCCCGGCCAGCCAGACCGCGGGCTGGTGTCCTCCTTTTCTGAGCAATGGGCTGGGCAGCCTTGGGAGTGACGTGATCTAACCATGTTCACAGACAAGATGCCACACTTCTGCTTAGAATCCAGACAGCCACATGGGTGCTCACACACGTGTGTACCCGCGTAGCTACACATACACGCAGTGTGAGTATCCAGACAGCCACATGGGTGCTCACACACACGTGTGTACCCACATAGCTACACGTACACGCAGTGTGAGTATCCAGACAGCCACATGGTCACACACACATGTGTACCCGCATAGCTACACATACAGTGTGAGTATCCAGACAGCCACATGGGTGCTCACACACGTAACTACACACACAGTGTGAGTATCCAGACAGCCACATGGGTGCTCACACACGTAACTACACACACAGTGTGAGTATCCAGCCACATGGGTGCTCACACACACGTGTGTACCCACGTAGCTACACATACACACAGTGTGAGTATCCAGACAGCCACATGGGTGCTCACACACACGTGTGTACCCACGTAGCTACACATACATACAGTGTGAGTATCCAGACACCCACATGGTCACACACACGTGTATACCCACGTAGCTACACATACATACAGTGTGAGTATCCAGACAGCCACATGGGTGCTCACACACGTGTGTACCCACGTAGCTACACATACACACAGTGTGAGTATCCAGACAGCCACATGGGTGCTCACACACACGTGTGTACCCACGTAGCTACACATACACACAGTGTGAGTATCCAGACAGCCACATGGGTGCTCACACACACGTGTGTACCCACGTAGCTACACGTACACACAGTGTGAGTATCCAGACAGCCACATGGGTGCTCACACACACGTGTGTACCCACATAGCTACACATACATACAGTGTGAGTATCCAGACACCCACATGGTCACACACACGTGTATACCCACGTAGCTACACATACATACAGTGTGAGTATCCAGACAGCCACATGGTCACACACGTGTGTGTACCCGCGTAGCTACACATACACACAGTGTGAGTATCCAGACAGCCACATGGGTGCTCACACACACAGGTGTGTACACACGTAGCTACACGTACATACAGTGTGAGTATCCAGACACCCACATGGGTGCTCACACACACATGTGTACCCATGTAGCTACACATACACACAGTGTGAGTATCCAGACACCCACATGGGTGCTCACACACATGTGTGTACCCACGTAGCTACACGTACACACAGTGTGAGTATCCAGACAGCCACATGGTCACACACATGTGTGTACCCACGTAGCTACACATACAGTGTGAGTATCCAGACAGCCACATGGGTGCTCACACACACGTGTGTACCCACGTAGCTACACATACAGTGTGAGTATCCAGACAGCCACATGGGTGCTCACAAACATGTGTGTACCCACGTAGCTACACATACAGTGTGAGTATCCAGACAGCCACATGGGTGCTCACACACACGTGTGTACCCACGTAGCTACACATACACACAGTGTGAGTATCCAGACAGCCACATGGGTGCTCACACACGTGTGTACCCGCGTAGCTACACATACACACAGTGTGAGTATCCAGACAGCCACATGGGTGCTCACACATGTGTGTACCCGCGTAGCTACACATACACACAGTGTGAGTATCCAGACAGCCACATGGGTGCTCACACACGTGTGTATCCATGTAGCTACACATACAGTGTGAGCACAGACGTGTTTCAAGCTGGAAGCAGGTAACTTTCAACAGCCGAGGCTCAGAGGTCGAGAAGAAACGTGATGCGATGAAGGCTGATTCTACAGCCACTGCTGGGTTGCCATCGCTCAGGCGGCTTCAGCTCAGGTTTGGCCGCTGCCCCAGCAGTGCCAAGACACGGCAGACAGGGAGGCGGGGACGCCCGTCGCTCCCTTCTGACCCCAGTGCTGGGCTCCTGTGGCTGCAGCAATGGTGGCGTGCAGGAAGGCAGTGGGACCTGCTACTCCCTGACCACACCTCGCCCCGTGGAGTCAACCATGCACCCTGGGGGTCAGGACGGGGCGGCACCAGAGGCAGAGATCCTCGTCCTTAAACCCTGAAGGGGAGAAAATCCTCTGTGCATCGTGCACGAGAGCGTTAACCACAGGGACCGGAAACTGTCAGCAGAGGGACTCAGGGCCAGTCCACCACGGTCTATCATCTACCGACTGAAAGGCAAAGCGACAGAGACAGAGCGACAGAGACAGAGGAAGGAGACAGTTTCCCATCTGCTGGTTCACTTCCAGAACGGCTGCACCACTCGAGGCTGGACCTCCGTCCAGCTCTCCACCTGAGCAGAAGGGACTCACGCACTTGAGCGATCACCTGCTGCCTCCCGGGTGCATCAGCAAAGAGCTGGATGGGAAGAGGAGTAGCTGGGACTCCTCCGGACAGGTGCTCAGACATGGGATGTGGGTGTCCCAAGCACACAGCCAGCAGCTCGAATCACCCGTAATCGAAACGAGAGGCTGGCAAGAGAGCTTTGCGTGTGAAGAGGCGTCTGACGGCAGTGAGCGCACATCAGTGCCACCAGCTTTTCTTAAAAAAAAAATTATTTATTTGAAAGGCAGAGCTACAGAGAGACAGAGGCAGAGAGAAAGAGAGAGGTTGGTCTTCCATCCACTGGTTGACTCCCCAGATGGCTGCAGTGGCTGGAGCTGGGCCGATCCAAAGCCAGGAGCTTCTCTGGGGTCTCCCACGTGGGTGCAGGAGCCCAAGGATTTAGGATTTTCTGCTGCTTTCCCAGGCCACAGAGCTGCTTCAGAAGTGGAGCAGCCGGGACTTGAATCGGTGCCTAAATGGGATGCCGGCACCACAGGCGGCAGCTTTACCAGCTACACCCCAACGCCAGCCCCTGCCACCAGCCTTTGGAAAGGAGAAGTCCCACTCCCCCCACCTCCCTCCAGGAAGATGTGCAGATCTCCCACAGCTCCTGGCTGCCTCCTGGGGCGGGGGAGGGGGCTCTGCAGCCGCACGGTCCCACCAGGCAGCCGCTGGCTAACTCGTCGGAATCGAAACCTCGGTCTGCGGGTCGCACCAGCTACGTTTCCAGGGCACGGAGCTACGTGTGACCAGCGACTACCACACTGGACAAGTCACAGTGACAGGCCACGTCCATCTTTGAAGAAGTTTCTAATACACAAAGGAGCAATGTCACAATGATATACGCTCATAGTTCTGTCAATTCTGCCTCCCAAAAGAAAGCCAGGTCAGCGCCTAGCCCTGTCCACTATGAGGGAAGCACCCTCAGCACCTCTGCGTCCCGGCACCTGAGTCCCTGCACCCCTACGTCCCCGCACCTGAGTCCCCGCACCCCCTCATCCCTGTACCTGCGTCCCCTCATCCCTGTACCTGTGTCCCCGCACCCCTGCGTCCCTGTGTCCCCTAACCCCTGCATCCCCGCAACTCTGCGTCCCCGCACCCCTGAGCCCCCGCACCCCTACGTCCCTGGACCTCTGCGTCCCCACACCTGAGTCCCCACACACCTGTGTCCCCACACCTGAGTCCCTGCACCCACTCATCCCAGTACCTGTGTCCCCGTACCCACTCATCCCTGTACCTGCGTCCCCGCACCCACTCATCCCTGTACCTGCGTCCCCGCACCCCTGCGCCCCTGAGGTCCTCAGGCGAGGGCAGCATGGCCCCGCCATGCCGCCCACGCAGCCACACAGCGCGGCCCTGCAGGCACCCACTGACCTCAGGCGCCTTGGGTGGGCCAGGCTTGGCCTTGTCCTCGGGGACCTTCTCCTTCAGGAACACGGTGTGCACGTCCAGAGTCCCGACCGGCGTGTTTGGCTTGAAGCTGAGCGGCTGCTGCGTCTCGGAAGCGTGGACCTCCAGGGCGTGGTGAGACGGGTTCAGGTGGTTCTGCAGGCACAGCTCCACCAGCAGGTCCATCATGGCCTGGCTGCAGCGGAAACGGTGCCGTTAGGGGGCGTCTCAGTGTCCTCGCCCGGGAACGAGGGCGTGGCGGGGGGCAGGGCCGAGTGAGCCAATGGGCAGTGCTGAGTGAGCCAATGGGCAGGGCTGAGTGAGCCAACGAGATGCCAAGGAAACACCGGGCTCGCTGACCCCTGATGCGCGACTGTAGCGCCGAGCATGGATGCCTCTAATCCTGCAAACCCCACCACAGACAGAGCAGAAACACAGCAGCTGGGAGGGTGCTTACCTTCCCAGTGAAATCACGCGTGCGCCGAGCGCAATCATCCAAGGCCTTAGCACAAACGCTACTACTATGGGTACAACACGCTGTTTTCAGCTCCTCGTAGGGATGCCGTAACATACAAACGGAGTTTAAGTGAAGAGGGTGAAGGCACTTTTTGAACAACAGCAAACCCCTAGACACATACGACAACCAACACTGAACCAAGGAGAGGCAGAAACCCTGAACACCCACCGCCAATGAGGAGGCTCCACCAGTGACTAAAGCCTCATCTCGAAAACCCCAGGGCCACACGGATTCAACGGCAAAGTCACGAAACACCAGGGCTTCTACGACTCTCCCGAGACCCAGAAGAAGGGGGAACCCCCCCGCCCAGAGTCATCTTATGAGGTCTGCACCAGCTGAATGACAGCCAGACATGACTCCAGCCAAGAAACCACAACAGGGCACTCTCTGGCGGACTGATGTGTGGAAACCCTCAGAAGGGACCGGCAAGCACCACTCAGCAGCACCTGAGAAATACGCCACACCATGACCTAGCGGGACCCGTCGCTGGATGCAAGGGCAACTCAGCACGTGCAAATCCAACAGAATGGGCCTCAAAACCCACACAGTCAGGGCTGGTGTTCTGGCGAAGCGGGTAACGCTGCCACCTGCGATGCCGGCATCCCAGGTGGGCACCAGTTCCTGTCCTGGCATCCTGGCTGCTCCACTTCCAATCCAGCTCCCTGCTAATGGCCTGGGGAAGGCAGAGGAGGATGGCCCCCGAGTGTCTGGGTCCCTGCCACCCACATGGGAGACCTCAGCCTGGCCCAGCTCTGGCTGATGCGGTCATCTGGGCAGTGAAGCAGCAGATGGAAGATCTCTCTCCCCTACTCCTCCCTCCCCCTCTGTAACTCTTTCAAAAATAAATACTTTTTTTAAATTCACATAATTATCTCAATGATACTTAAAAGGCATCTGACAATACTCAATATCCATTTATGATAAAAACTCTCAGCAAGATAGGTATAGAAGTAACAAAACATCACACATGAAAAGCCCACAGCTGACACCATCCTCGAAGCTCTTCTTTAAGATCCACGCAAGACAAGGATGCCCACTCTGCCCACTTCCACTCGACAGAGCACTGGCAGCCCTCGCCAGAGGCACTGCACAAGAAAAACGGACCAAAGCCACTCAAATCGGGAGACGGGTGAAACAGCCCCCTGCAGCCGGGGTGATCAGCTCTGCAGAAAGCCCTGGTGACTCACCAACAGAAAGCCTCACGAGTCGGACACAGTTCAGCAACCCTGCCGGACACGAATGCAAGGAGCTCTCCGAAGGAGAAGGTAAGAACACAACCCCGTTTACAACGGCAACAGAAATAATGAAAATGAGCTTAGACGTGGGCTTAGCCAAAGAGGCGGAAGACTTTTACACTGAATACAATACACTGGTGAGAGAAATGAAGGGAGACGCACGTAGGTAGACATCCCGTGTTCATGGGTTGAAAGAATTAACATGTTGAAATGCTCACATCACACGTAGCAATCTACACAGTGAACATAACCCCCATCAAACCCTTAATGGGACGCTTTAGAGAACCAGAAAACCCATCCGAAGGTAGACATGAACAACAGTTCTTGAATAGCCAAGGCAACCATGAGAAAAGGAACAAAGTTGGAGGCATTGCACGTCCTGACCTCAAAACATCTCACAAAGTGACCTAATCGCAAATCAGACACAGAGCAGCTCAACAGAGCAGGGAGCCTGGAAGGACACCGCCGTGCGCCGACAGCCACCGATCCTCCCCCGAGGATGCCAGGAGCACGCAACAAGGAAGGGACGGTCTCTCTCTCAATCACGGTGTTGGGAAAACGGGGCACTCACAGGCAGAAAGACAAGACGGACCTTCATCTCACAGCATGCGCGAAAATCATCTCAAAATGGACGCAGGACTTAAACCTTAAACCACAAACCTACAAGAAGCAAACACGTGAAACACTTCTTGACGTGAGCCTTGGCGATGACGTTTTGGACGAGGTACCAGCACAGGCAGCAAAAGCAAACCAGACAAACGGGACTCCTGAGTCAGACAGAGAGATTCAGCACAGCGAGGAACAGCCAGCAGGGTGGACAGGCAGCCTGAGAAGAGGCGGCATTTCCAACCACGTGTGCGGCGAGAGGCCAAGGTCGAAGACAGATGAGGAACTCACGCAACTCCACAGGGCAGAGTCCGATTTTTAAAATGGGCCGAGGAGCTGGATGGACATTTCTCGAAGTAAGACACAGGAGTACAAACAGCAAACAGGTTTTTAACATCACAGTGTCACTCACACCTTTTGGCAGGGCTACTACCAAAAAGGCAAAAGATAACAAGCGTCAGTGACGACTGGGAGAAAGGGGACCGCTGTGAACTGGTGGGGGGGCCAACCGGAAATTTCCAGCGTGAAAAGCAGCGTGAAGGTCTAAGAAAAACGCAGACGTGGAACCACCACGTGGTCCAGCAAGCCCACTCCCAGGTGTGCCCCCTCTCCTCAACACCCTCTTCTTTCTGCGCCCTCTCTACTTCCCTGTTCCCACCTGGCTGCAGGCTCAGGGTGCAGGGCTGAGCCTTACTTGTGGCATTTGCTGTGGTCACTAATTTTTAAATTTAAAAAGCGAGTGGAATTTATCCACTCCTTTCTTTAAAAGCTATCCCTTTCCAAATAAGCTTTTGCCCAAGTCAATGGTTTCAATAAGAAGCAAAGTGGGTTTGGCATTGTGGCATAGTGGTTAAAGCCACCACCTGTGACACGGGCGTCCCACGTGGGTGCTGGTTCATGTTCCGGCTGCTCCACTTCCTATCCAGCTCCCTGCTGATGGCCTGGGGAGAGCAGCGGAGGACGGCCCAAGTGCTTGGGCCCTGCACTCATATGGGAGACTTGGAAGAAGCTTCTGTCTCCCGGCTTAGGCCTGGCCCAGCCCCGGACACTGTGCCATTGGGGCGTGAACCAGTGGATGGAAGTCAATCAGTCTCTCTGTTGGTAGCTTCTACTTTACAAGGAAGAAAAACAAACTCAGCATAGAATGGGAAGATGTGCTCCATGTGAAGACGTTTTCAGAAGGTGTTTATAAAACTGGATCTGGGAATTACAGCACAAGGCCATCTTCTTAAAAACATATATATTATGTACTTGTGTATATATATACTATATATACATTCTTCTGAAAGCATATACGTATATATAACGAGACATTGGACCGACACATAAAAACAGGGAATAAACCATAATAAATTCCCTGATAAAATTTCACACGTATCCTAAAATTGTTTTGAAACCTGTAATAATCCAACACATTCTGAAATTATAAAGTTCCATGGAAACATGGGCTTAGAATAAGGCCTCTTCTGAAAAACACAGAGACACACAGTGCTGAGGCTCTGAGCCTGGGCACCCCCGCCCAGGGCCTGTGGATTCCCCCTCATCCCCACCCCACACCGAGCCCTGCTGCTGCGACAGCCCCCCTCCGCGGCACAGCGAGCCCTGCTTGGAGCTGGCGGCCCAGGGAAGGCGTCTGGCCTCACCGCACGCAGCCGAGGCTGCCGTGTCCAGTGACGCAAGAACGCCAGCCCCAGGTGCACCCCAGGGCCGGGCCCAAGGTCCCGTATGTCTCCCACACCACACTCGTGCCCCTCTGCCCACTAAAATTTGGTCATCTAGAATTTTCCTCCTATATTAGCTGATCAACTTAAGAAACTCAAGCAGTTGAAAGAATTATACGATTTCAGGAATAATCACAGCCAGAGAGGCCAGCACCTGCCATTCGCTCCCCAGCTCTGGCGCCGACGCTTCCCTGGAGCCAGACGCCTCACATGGGCTTCGCTCACCGACAGGCCACTTCCGCTCACACCTGCCCAGATCCCAGACCCTCGTGGCTTCCAGCGTTCCCTGCCGGACGGATCCTTCCGTCGTCCTCCAAAAGAAAACCGTGCTGGAAGACCCACCTCTGATGCCTCTGCGCTCAGCCAGCACCGCCAACGACAGAGGCAGCTCAAGGCCAGCACCGCGGCTGGGACGTGCTGTGGTCAGCACCAAACGCAGACTTGGGATTCTACTGACTGGAGGCGGCTGACAGGACTTGAGCTGCGCTCTCTGTGCGTGCAGCTGCTGGTGACATCCGGCCACAGGCAGCCACAGTCGGTCAGCCAAGAGGGTGTGTGTGGGCACCGAAGGCCTGGAAATGATTCCCTTACACTTGAAGTCCAGGGAGCGAGTTGTATTCCTTAATCTAAACTTGGGAAAGGTGACCGCCTACCACGTGCTGGCCTGGGCGTCAGCTGGTCAGTGGGCATCCGCACAGTCACTCAGGAGGCCGCCCTCCTGACCATGAGACTGCAGAGCTGGGGATGCTGGCAGCCCTGGGGGTGGCAGTCACGCTCTTGGAACCGCTTAGGGGCCTCCGTCCCTGGCCTCCACCCTGAGCCTACAACTTGCAGTAGGGAGCCATGGAGTCCTGGCTCTCTTACGGATGAAGGATGAAGGGCACCGATTCCAGGTGAGAGGGCGTGGGCTGCTCCCCCAGGTGAGACAGGGTGGGCAGCCCTGGGCTGCTCCCCCAGGTGAGATGGAGGGCTTCTCCCCCAGGTGATATGGGGTGGGCAGCCCTGGGCTTCTCCCCCAGGTGATATGGGGTGGGCAGCCCTGGGCTTCTCTCCCAGGTGAGACAGGGTGGCTGCTCCCCCAGGTGAGGCAGGGCAGCCCTGGGCTGCTCCCCCAGTTCTCCCCCAGGTGATATGGGGTGGGCAGCCCTGGGCTTCTCCCCCAGGTGATATGGGGTGGGCAGCCCTGGGCTTCTCCCCCAGGTAAGACTGGTGGGCGGCCCTGGGTTGCTCCCCAGGCCTGGACTCACACCCACGGAACCCCGGGCAGACCTGACCCCGCAGGATCCAGCACCCTGGCAGTGGGAGCCCTTACCTCCCGCTGACCACGCTCTGCTTCTCCAGCCCACTGGGCAGAACCACGGTGATGTCGAGGGGGCCGTCCCGCTGTGCCTCCTTCACGGGGACCAGGTTCCGCTGCAGGCTGAGGGCTGAGCCGGGAGGCCGCTGCTGGCCGAGCGCGTCCAGTGGGGCGGGCTTTCCTGGGGGCGGGGGTGCACGGGCCTTCATCTTCTTCCTTGGAAAGACGAGAAAGAAGCGTGGCACTGAGCAGCAGTTTCCCCACTCTCCACACGGTCCATCCCTGGGGCACGTGGGAACACCTTCCGGGCAGTCCGATCTTTTGAAAAGTTGATTTATTTATTTTGAGACACACAGAGGGAGAGACAGAGAGCTGCCACCCACTGGTTCACTCCCCATGAGGGGCTGGGCCAGGGCCAGAGTCTGGACAGGGAACTCCACCCAGGTCTCCGGCATGGGGTGTGGGGGGCAGGGCAGGAACCCCAACACGGAAGCCACCACCGCTGCCTCCCGGGGTCTCCATTAGCAGGAAGCTGGAGTAAGGACGCAGAGCTGGGAATCAAACCCCAGTTTCTGATGGCAAACGGACAGACTATGTAACCACAGACACACAACTACTCCAACCGCCCATCAACAAACCAGGGTTCTACACGCTTTCACCATATGTAACTAGATGTGCAAAAATGCTCAATACAGATTTTTTTAAAAAACAAATAAGTTTCAAAACATGATCTTTCAGGAAAATTTCCATTTTTAAAATTAATGTATTTAGTTTATTTCATTTGAAAAGCAGAGAGAGAGGGGGCTCTCATTTGCAGGCTCACTTCCCAAATGCTACAGGAGCAGCCAGGACTGGAGCAGGCTCAAGCCGGAAGCTGGGAATGGACTGTCTCTCACGTGGGTGGCAGGGACCCAGGACTGGAGTCGTCGCCTGCTGCCTCCCAGGGTGCACATCACCAGGAAGCCGGGTCAGCAGTGGAGGAGCCTGGACATGAACCCCAGGCTCTCCAACAGACGATGCAGGGATGCCAAGCAGTGTCGTAACCATCAAGCCACACACACTTGAAAGAGAGGTCTCTGTTACAGCAACAGGTCATGAGCTTTCTGCCATCGAGACCTGGGGTGACAGGTGGCGGGACAAGCATGAGCGTTCGGCTATCTCCACTCTACGCCTTACCCAGCACGACAGAGCAGCAGCAGCAGCCATGACGCAGAGGCTGTGGACTCACTGCTGCCCGCGCCACTGCCCAACACAGACCTGGGCTCTGTCTTGTCAAAAGCTTTCATGAATGTAATACCTGCAATCCATGCTGTATCCTTACCCACCATCTACTTTCCTTTCAACGTAGACAAGAAGGCACCGGCCTGTGTTTGCTCACTCATCATTCCTCCCTGGGCCACTCTGGGGCCTGCTGGTCATTCTGTCCAGCAGGAAAGGGACACAGAGCTAACCCAGAGTCCAGACAACTTGTGCCAGGCCCCTCCCAGGAAGACGAGATGGCGCCCAGCAGAGACGGAGAGAAACAGCTTAGGCAGTAAAGCTTCATCGGCCAAGCCTGGGGCCAGGGCTCCCCTCAGTGCTTGCAGAGCATAAACTGGGTCCGCTGTACCCCTTCAGGACCAGAACACATCTTCTAAGACAGCTGGCTTTAACTCCACAGCACAGGCAGGCGGGCGGGAAGCAGCCACGGACAAAGCTGTGCGCCCCGCCCGCTGCAACCAAGCCCGGGCAGGGGCGGGAAGGAGAGCTTTTACCTGCCCTGCTCACTCACATAAATGGTCTGTCCAGCCACCCAGAGTCACCCTACCAGGATCTCAGCCGCCCTCCCCCTGTCCATAGTCCCGGCCCACTCGGCCCACACACACCTCAGCGCCGAGGGCTGCAGGAGTGCAGAGCTGCGGCACCGAGCTGTCCCGCCCCAGCCGGGCACCCTCCACGCAGGGCCCCTCACCCCACAGCACCGGCCGCGTGCAGCCCTCGAGGGCCACTCGTCTCACGCCACCCTGCCGCACCCCTGCAGCGCCCACTGGCTGTGGCCCGAACTGCAGCCCGTGAGGGTTGTGTGTGTGTGTGCTGGGGCGGGATGCGCACCTTGAAGCAAGACAGCATTTTAAAAATCAGGCTATTTCATGCTCACAAGATGATTTTTTGGCTCAGTTGGAAACAATGGACAAGGCCCTTTTCTCCGGCACAGCGGAACAGGCAGGGAAGCTGCCTCAGGCCTCAGGCTCAGTCTCTGCCCTGGCGCAGGGCCGGGGACGTCCAGGCACCGAGTCTGAAGATGTGCACAGCAGCCTGTGTGAGCCGCTCCTCAACCCCACCTGCTCGCTGGCGGAACACCCAGCCACCCCCGCCTCCTCGGCCTCCCTGCCCCCGCCTTCCTGTGTGGCTCCCTGCAAGGCCGTGTCTCCTGGAATCCCAGCTGCACACAGTGATGGAGACCGGTGACGGCTAGGTCACCTGGACGCCGGCTGGAAGCACCAGGGGCTGAGATGCCTCCCAGGATGTCGCACCGAACACCCGAGTTGGCTTACACCCGAGGAGCACACTGTCCCCAGAGAAGGGGGCCCTTCCAAACGCAAGGCGGCCCGTGGCTGGTGCTACAATGTTGCATCGCTTCATGAAATCAACTGGTGTGCGAGGCGGGTCCGTATTTAGCATACATCGATAGACATGCATGCTGTGTTCTCAGAGAATGACAGCTGCATGTTGGGAGGCACCATGGAAACATCTACGGTGCACGTGGGTCAAGGACGCCCTCGACGGCTCTGTGCCGGTGATGTGGCGACTTCAGGCTGAGAAACACTGCTGAGCCCACGTCCTGGGCCTGGACGTGACCACTGCTGTGGATCTCCCCACGGAGGGCGGAGGGGACCCACGTCCTGGACCTGGACGTGGATCTCCCCACGGAGGGCAGAGGGGACCCACGTCCTGGACCTGGACGTGGATCTCCCCACGGAGGGCGGAGGGGACCCACGTCCTGGGCCTGGACGTGACCACTGCTGTGGATCTCCCCACGGAGGGCGGAGGGAACCCGCGTCCTGGACCTGGATGTGGATCTCCCCACGGAGGGCAGAGGGGACCCGCGTCCTGGACCTGGACGTGGATCTCCCCACGGAGGGCAGAGGGGACCCACGTCCTGGGCCTGGACGTGACCACTGCTGTGGATCTCCCCACGGAGGGCGGAGGGAACCCGCGTCCTGGACCTGGATGTGGATCTCCCCACGGAGGGCAGAGGGGACCCGCGTCCTGGACCTGGACGTGGATCTCCCCACGGAGGGCAGAGGGGACCCGCGTCCTGGGCCTGGACGTGACCACTGCTGTGGATCTCCCCACGGAGGGTGGTGGGGACCCACGTCCTGGACCTGGACGTGGATCTCCCCACGGAGGGTGGTGGGGACCCACGTCCTGGACCTGGACGTGGATCTCCCCACGGAGGGCGGAGGGGACCCACATCCTGGACCTGGACATGACCACTGCTGTGGATCTCCCCACGGAGGGTGGTGGGGACCCACGTCCTGGGCCTGGACATGACCACTGCTGTAGATCTCCCCACGGAGGGTGGAGGGGACCCGCGTCCTGGACCTGGACGTGGATCTCCCCACGGAGGGTAGAGGGGACCCGTGTCCGGGCCATCGTCCACTCCTCCAGAAGCCGCAGGTGCTGCATTCCAACCTGGAGCCCTGCCTTTTCATATTTCCAGGTGTGGGCTGAGTCTCCCCACCCCAACGCTCGGGTTAGAAGTGGTTCGAGTTTCGGGGGTTTTGGACTCCGGAGTATCTGCGTGTACTAATTTAGGTATCTTGGGGCTGGGACCCAAGTCGCAACAGAAAATCCATTTGTGGTTCACATAAACATCACATCTCCTGGGGGTGAGGCCACACCGTGTCTGCAGTAACTGTGTGTGTGCACAGAGTGTCGAGGGTGAGGCCACACCGTGTCTGCAGTAACTGTGTGTGTGCACAGAGTGTCGGGGGTGAGGCCACACCGTGTCTGCAGTAACTGTGTGTGTGCACAGAGTGTCGGGGGTGAGGCCACACCGTGTCTGCAGTACCTGTGTGTGTGCACAGAGTGTCGGGGGTGAGGCCACACCGTGTCTGCAGTAACTGTGTGTGCACAGAGTGTCGGGGGTGAGGCCACACCGTGTCTGCAGTAACTGTGTGTGCACAGAGTGTCGGGGGTGAGGCCACACCGTGTCTGCAGTAACTGTGTGTGTGCACAGAGTGTCGGAGGTGGGGCCACACCGTGTCTGCAGTAACTGTGTGTGTGCACAGAGTGTCGGGGGTGAGGCCACACCGTGTCTGCAGTACCTGTGTGTGCACAGAGTGTCGGGGGTGAGGCCACACCGTGTCTGCAGTAACTGTGTGTGTGCACAGAGTGTCGGGGGTGAGGCCACACCGTGTCTGCAGTAACTGTGTGTGTGCACAGAGTGTCGGGGGTGAGGCCACAGCGTGTCTGCAGTAACTGTGTGTGCACAGAGTGTCGGGGGTGAGGCCACACCGTGTCTGCAGTAACTGTGTGTGCACAGAGTGTCAGGGGTGAGGTCACACCGTGTCTGCAGTAACTGTGTGTGTGCACAGAGTGTCGGGGGTGAGGTCACACCATGTCTGCAGTAACTGTGTGTGCACAGAGTGTCGGGGGTGAGGCCACACCGTGTCTGCAGTAACTGTGTGTGTGCACAGAGTGTCAGGGGTGAGGTCACACCGTGTCTGCAGTAACTGTGTGTGTGCACAGAGTGTCAGGGGTGAGGTCACACCATGTCTGCAGTAACTGTGTGTGCACAGAGTGTCGGGGGTGAGGCCACACCGTGTCTGCAGTAACTGTGTGTGTGCACAGAGCGTCGGGGGTGAGGCCACACCATGTCTGCAGTAACTGTGTGTGCACAGAGCGTCGGGGGTGAGGCCACACCGTGTCTGCAGTAACTGTGTGTGTGCACAGAGCGTCGGGGGTGAGGCCACACCGTGTCTGCAGTAACTGTGTGTGCACAGAGTGTCGGGGGTGAGGCCACACCGTGTCTGCAGTAACTGTGTGTGTGCACAGAGTGTCGGGGGTGAGGCCACACCGTGTCTGCAGTACTGTGTGTGTGCACAGAGTGTCGGGTGTGAGGCCACACCGTGTCTGCAGTAACTGTGTGTGTGCACAGAGTGTCGGGGGTGAGGCCACACCGTGTCTGCAGTAACTGTGTGCAGCCCCAAGATATCCACACCGTGAGGCCACACCGTGTGCAGAGCGTGTTGTGTGGAACTTTCCGCTGTGACATCAGGTCAGTACTCAGAACCCTCCAGATTTTAGAGCAGATTCAGACGAGGACTGCTCAATCTGTCAGCAAAGTCGTTCAGCGGTGATGCAGGCAAAGCTCAAGACTGCACACGGCTCCCACCTCCAGGGATAAGCAGCACTTCACGGCAGCAAGGCATCCCGAGACAGACATGCCAGCAGGGACATGGGGAGGTGCCCGCCCGAGCAGGAGCCCAGGCGTCGGCTTCCTCTCCCTGTGGGGGCTCTGCCTGGGAAGAACGAGTCTGCCCGCATGGGGCCTGAGGTGTCTGTTAATGCAGACACGGTGCGGCCTCACCCCCGACACTCTGTGCACACACAGTTACTGCAGACACGGTGTGGCCTCACCCCCGACACTCTGTGCACACACACAGGTACTGCAGACACGGTGTGGCCTCACCCCCGACACTCTGTGCACACACAGTTACTGCAGACACGGTGTGGCCTCACCCCCGACGCTCTGTGCACACACAGTTACTGCAGACATGGTGTGGCCTCACCCCCAACACTCTGCACACACACGGTTACTGCAGACACGGTGTGGCCTCACCCCCGACACTCTGTGCACACACACAGTTACTGCAGACACGGTGTGGCCTCACCCCCGACACTCTGTGCACACACAGTTACTGCAGACACGGTGTGGCCTCACCCCCGACACTCTGTGCACACACACAGTTACTGCAGACACGGTGTGGCCTCACCCCCGACACTCTGTGCACACACAGTTACTGCAGACACGGTGTGGCCTCACCCCCGACACTCTGTGCACACACAGTTACTGCAGACACGGTGTGGCCTCACCCCCGACACTCTGTGCACACACAGTTACTGCAGACACGGTGTGGCCTCACCCCCGACGCTCTGTGCACACACACAGTTACTGCAGACACGGTGTGGCCTCACCCCCGACACTCTGTGCACACACAGGTACTGCAGACACGGTGTGGCCTCACCCCCGACGCTCTGTGCACACACACAGTTACTGCAGACACGGTGTGGCCTCACCCCCGACACTCTGTGCACACACAGGTACTGCAGACACGGTGTGGCCTCACCCCCGACACTCTGTGCACACACACAGTTACTGCAGACACGGTGTGGCCTCACCCCCGACACTCTGTGCACACACACAGTTACTGCAGACACGGTGTGGCCTCACCCCCGACGCTCTGTGCACACACACAGTTACTGCAGACACGGTGTGGCCTCACCCCCGACACTCTGTGCACACACAGGTACTGCAGACACGGTGTGGCCTCACCCCCGACGCTCTGTGCACACACACAGTTACTGCAGACACAGTGTGGCCTCACCCCCGACACTCTGTGCACACACACAGTTACTGCAGACACGGTGTGGCCTCACCCCCAGGAGATGTGATGTTTATGTGAACCACAAATGGATTTTCTGTTGCGACTTGGGTCCCAGCCCCACGATATCCAATTCAGTACACGCAGATACTCCAGAGTCCAAAACCCCCGAAACTCGAACCACTTCTAACCCGAGCGTTGGAGTGAGGGAGACCCGCCCACACCTGGAAATATGAAGAGGGCCGTCGAGAGCCATCACACACTCCCAAAGCTTCCAACTCACGCGCATTCCCACACCAGCCGGGCAGCCGCCAGCTGGGCCTGCACATCTCTGAGAGCACTCCAGCACAAACGCTCAGAATCTGCCTCCTGAGAGTCCGAGGACCAGGATGCCGCGAACGGCCCGGCCCGGTGAAGGCAGGTGAACGCAAGCCGAGCAGGGCAGGCAAGGGTACTGACTGAGCAGAGAGAATGCACACCTTCCTGTGTGCCCCCAAAGCAGAGGGGCCTACCCGCAGCCACGCCGCCCTTCCGGGCACATGAAATCAGCGACTGTGGGGGGCTGCCCACCACGCTCTCCTGTGCCCTCCACCCCTGGTCCTGTTCTGTGCTCTGTAACAGAAGACTTGGGTCAGGCTGGGCCAAGACACTGCAGGCTGCGTGTGCCCCAGCCGGTGAGGTGCCCTGGACAAGCTTCTGCAGAGAGAATGCCTCAGTTTCCCCAAGAGCTGCAGAACACAGTGCAGTGATTCTCAGGCAGGTGTGCGTGTGGATTAAGTGAAACGATCCTGAAAGTCTCCAGTGTGGCCCCAGTCAGGGGCAGCACTCATGGCTGGTGGCTCCTTACAACTACTTTGACTGCCCTGACAACGCCTGTCCCTGCTATAACAACACCTCTCCCGGCTATAACAACACCTGTCCCTGCTGTGACACCTGTCCCTGCTATAACACCTGTCCCTGCTGCAACATCTGTTCCTGCTGTAACAACACCTGTCCCTGCTGTAACACCTGTCCCTGCTGTGACACCTGTTCCTGCAGTAACACCTGTCCCTGCCATAACACCTGTCCCTGCACTAACACTTGTCCCTGCAGTAACACCTGTCCCTGCTGTAGCAATACCTGTCCCTGCCGTAACACCTGTCTCTGCTATGACACCTGTCCCTGCTGTAACAACACCTGTCCCTGCTATGACACCTGTCCCTGCTATAACAACACCTGTCCCTGCTGTAACAACATCTGTCCCTGCTATAACAACACCTGTCCCTGCCATTACAACACCTGTCCCTGCTATGACACCTGTCCCCGCTATGACAACACCTGTCCATGCTATGACAACACCTGTCCCTGCTGTAACACCTGTCCCTGCTATGACACCTGTCCCTGCTATAACACCTATCCCTGCTGTAACAACACCTGTCTCTGCTATGACAACACCTGTCCCTGCTGTAACAGCACCTGTCCCTGCCATGACACCTGTCCCTTCTATGACAACACCTGTCCCTGCTATAACACCTGTCCCTGCTATAACACCTGTCACTGCTATTACAACTACTGTTACTATTAAAAGTACTGTCACTCATTACAACTACTGTTAGTATTACAACTATTGCTACAAGTATTAGAAGTATTGTTATTACTATTAGGTTCACTCTGTGGGCTGAAGAAACGCAAGCCTCCAGTCACCATACGGAGAGGGCAGAAGCAAGCGCTCAACACCACCAAGAAAAGCTCACTTATGGGACCAGTGCATTCAACACCAAGGGAGTCTACGCACGCTGGAATTTCAGTTGTGACCTGGGGCGGGGAAGCTTTCAGTAATCCAACACAAGATCAGCCTTCCAGATAGGATTCTCCAAGACACAATGATGAGAGCTATCCGTGACTCACCAAGCTAGACACGGAGGGCCCTTCCACATGGGAACGTGGCTATCTGCATGCACATCAGGTAAACGCGCAGAGGAACAGCTGAGAGCTGAGTCCCACCGCTATCACCCAACACCAGTAAGGCAAGAAAGAGGTGCAGGTGCAGACTGCTTAGCTATCGGCAGGCACTCCCTGCCTGGGTCGCACACAGCAACTCCTGCACCCAGCATCAGATCAAAACAAGAGTTCTGCATTGTCAGACACCACACAGCACGTCCACCCCTCCATGGTCCGTGCATCCTCAGACATGGACCCTGAGCACGTCCTCCCCTCCCACAGATCAGACACGGACCCCGAGCAAGGCCGCCCCTGCCACAGATCAGACACGGACCCCGAGCAAGGCTGCCCCTGCCACAGATCAGACACGGACCCCGAGCAAGGCCGCCCCTCCCACAGATCAGACACGGACCCTGAGCACGTCCTCCCCTCCCACAGATCAGACACGGACCCCGAGCAAGGCCGCCCCTCCCACAGATCAGACACGGACCCCGAGCACGTCCTCCCCTCCCACAGATCAGACACGGACCCCGAGCAAGGCCGCCCCTCCCACAGATCAGACACGGACCCCGAGCAAGGCCGCCCCTCCCACAGTCACTGCATTGTCAGACACGGGCGAGCAAGACCTCCCTCCCTCGACTCCCAACAACTCCCAAGAGTTAGGCAGTGGTTATTTACGGAGGCTGGAACGTACGAAACAGATCAGATCAGAGGAGAAAGCTTACTGCTTCCGCAGCCTCCAGGCCATGTTTGCACATATCGCACGCTGTCCTCGCTCCCCTGCGCCCTTGTCCAGAGCACTGGCTTTGCCTCCTGAGCGGACAGGGGCTCCCCTGGGCTCCCCTGGGCTCCCCTGGCCCAGGTGCTCAGCGGGGCGGCAGTGGCAGGGAAGGCAGCGGGGCCTCTCGGACGTGTCCCAGCTAGTGACTTATTCATGCAGGTGCCACCTGATGCAGCAGCCCCAGCCCACACCCAAGGGCCTCTGCGCCCCACGCTCCGACAGCAAGACTGCAAGTGGCCTTGCTGGAAGACAACAAGGAATCACTTGGTCCCCTCGTTCAAAGTCAGACCCCCAAAATCCAGGAAATAAAAAGGAGAATACAAGAGTGACGTGGGAGGACGCACAGGGTCCTCAGGACGGAGGGGGGTGCCAGGGCAGGCAGCGCACACACCCTTGGGAGAAAGCCTCATTTTTCCCGTGGGGAGCAGTCTGCTCCCTGGCACTGCTGACCAGCCTCTGCCAGGGGCACCTGTTGGATCTGTGCAAAGCCATCCCTACCACCTCCCAGGCGTGAGCTGCACCCTCTCCCGGAGGGGTCTCTGCTGCTTCCCCTCTGCCCCCAAACCTGTGCCGCCTGAAGCCCCTTGTTTCCCTGCCACCAGCATCCGCACAGCAGTGCAGCTCTCTGGGACTCCAAAGGGCGCTGCCTCACAGACGCCCGTCACTGAGTCCTGGGGGCGCTGTCCTCGGAAGCGACTTGGCCGTCCGGGCCAGGCTCTGAGTTAGTTCTCGCCAGAAGGCGGCAAGCAGGGCCGGCCGTCCCCACTCTCTGCCCCACCTCCCAGTCCCCACCCCCATCTCTCCAAGGCTTTCTCTCCCAGGCAGGTGCTCGGGCCATGCTATGATACAGGCGGAGGGGCTGTGACCGGAGACAGCCCATGCTGTCTGAATTTTCCACCTCCACAGCTGTGACAGCCACAAGTCCCTCTTCTAACCAAGTGTCCAACCTGACATTTCTTGAGAAACGAAAAAGCACCAACATGGCTGGGGGTGGGGGCAGGGGTAAGGTGGGGCCCAGCATACATGGGGCTGCTGAATTCCAGGTCAGTGTTGCACAGGAGCCTGGTGTCTGGGTCCCTGGGTGGGGAGGGGCAGGACAGCACTCAAAGCCGGTTTCCCATCCATGAGGTACTGCAGCGTGGCTGACCCGGGCTGCTCGGGGCTGCCTGGGTCAGCACGTGACAACCTGAGGCAGGGGGCTCTTCTGGGCCCCAGGGGCTCTGCAGGACCTGTGTGGGGGTGGGACCACATGGAAGAGGCTGTGGGTGCACACAGCAGGGCACAGGCAAGCCTCCCGGGTGGCAGGTGTGGGGAAGGCATGCTGACCAGTAGTGAGAGAACCAGAGGCCATCATCCAAGGTCACGTTTGCCCCATGCCCCCAGTGAGGCCACGAGGACAGCACCCTGAGGGGGGGCCTGCAGAGCCGACGGAGCAGCAGGATTCCTGGGCTCCGGCCACTGTCGGGCCCCAGCAGGGGCCGGGTGGGAGGTGATGTGCAGCGGAGGTGGCCTTGAAGCTATGACAGACACAGGTCTGAGTTCAGGCACTGAAACCTTCGCCCCGAGACTCCCGTGTTAATGGTGGAAGGGGTGGGAACCTCACGCCTCTGTGGTGTTGGGACCGGGCTGGGCCGCTGTGCCGGGGCCCTGTGATGGATTCCTGCTGAGGAGCGTGGACACGGTGCTGCCTGGGGACTGTGTCAGCAGCAACGCCTTCGTCGGAGCCCAGACAAGCAGGGCTGCTGGGTCTAGGGCCCGAACCTCTACACCCTCTCTCTGCAGACTCCAGTTCCAGTGACAAACAGCTGCCTGCAACAGCGAGGCCAGCCTGCATCACGGCTGAGCAACCGAACTGTGCAGGCAGACGACACACGGCGGGCTCGGGGGCCCCGCGGTACACAGCAGGGTGAGAGGTCAGCGGAGACACGGCCGCGAGCCACGGAGCTCAGCATGGCCCACGGACAGCCCAGCTGTCAGCCACCCTGAGACCCAGCTCCTTCCCTCCTGCCTCCTCTGGGGGAACAGGGGAGGCCTCGGAGCTCCCACGGCCCCTGTGGCTGGAGGCTCTGGCAGCTGGCCATGGAGAAGCCTGGCCCCTCCCGTACATCCCAGAGGTGGGTTGTGGGTGGCACTGGGAATGCTGATTCCAGAAGCAGCCAGGAGAGGCAGGCATTGGAGTTTAGACGCCACTTAGGGCCAGTCTGTGGTATGGCTGAGTCGCCATCCGCAGTGCTGGCATCTCATATAGGCACTGGGTCTACTCCCGGCTGCTCCACTTCTGACCCAGCTCCCTGCTGATGCACCTGGGCAAGCAGCAGAGAACGGCCCAAGTGATTGGGCCCCTGCACCCACGTGGGAGACCCAGAGGAAGCTCCGGGCTCCTGGCTTCAGCCTGGCTGTTGCAGCCATTTGGGGAGTGAACCAGCAGATAGGAGATCTTGATATTTCTCTTTCTGGCTCTCGAGTAAAATAAATAAATAAAAATAACAGCAAACAGTGAGGGGCTGGCGCTTTGGCACAGTAGGCTAAGCCTCTGCCTGCACTGCCAGCATCCCATATGGGTGCTGGCTGCTTCTCTTCCGATCCAGCGTCCTGCTAATGCACCTGGGAAGGCAGCACAGGATGGCCCAAGTGATTGGGCCCCTGCACCTGGCTCCTGCCTCCCAGCTTTGGATCGGCTCAGCTCCGGCTGTTGCGGTCATCTGGGGGAGTGAGCCAGCAGAGGGAAGACCTCTCTCTGTCCCTCTGTCTGTGGGTCTACCTCTCAAATAACTACATCTTTTATTTATTTATTTATTTGACAGGTAGAGTTGTAGATAGTGAGAGAGAGGGAGACAGAGAGAAAGGTCTTCCTTCCATTGGTTCACTCCCCAAATGGCCGCTACGGCTGGCACAGCACCAATCCGAAGCCAGGAGCCAGGAGCTTCTTCCCGGTCTCCCATGCGGGTGCAGGGGCCCAAGCACCTGGGCCATCTTCACTGCCTTCCCAGACCACAGCAGAGAGCTGGATGGGAAGAGGAGCAACCGGGACAGAACCCGGCGCCCATATGCCGGCGCCGCAGGCAGAAGATAAACCAAGTGAGCCACGGTGCCAGCCCCAATAAATCAATTTAAAAAATAAGAAAAGCAAACAGTGAGCAGATCTGTGGTTGGCCTTCTGAACACTCGGTTTCCCCTGGGCTGCGTGGCCCTCAGTGCCACCCCCACCGAACACCGGGGAGCTGTCTGGGCTCACTGCGAAGGCACTCCCTGACAGACAACCCCTGCAAGGACGGGCGCTTTGCCAGGAGGTTCAGGAGGAAACAGGTACTTGTGGAAGCAGGAGTGGATTTCGAGCTGTCAGCAGGCATCCAGTTACTTTCAGGGATGGAAAACCCTCCGGTTCTCCAGGGGCATGTGCGGCGACGTGCACGGATTTCAACCGAGAAACCGGGCAATCCCCGCCTTCCATGGGCTCCACCAACACTTCTGGCAAAAGGGCAAGCAAGGCCCCCACGCCCCTGGGGAGGAGAAACGCACACGGGTGAGATTCGCTTTCCTCAGCTCACAGTGCGGGATCCTCCTCCGGTGGGAAACAGAGAGCCAGCCGGGCGGGACTGTGAAGAAAACAGAGCCGGAGCCGGCGGGAGTCCGAGACGAAGCTGCAGCGCCACAGCCGGACGGGCCAGCGTCCGCCGTGAAATGGATCAGGCCGCCGGCTGATAAGGCGCCCTGCTCCTGCTGGCTTTTATGAACAACTGAAAAGCAGTGAAACCCGACGAGCCTGCTCCCTCCCCTGCCAGGAACCCGCGGGGACACAGCAGAGAGGGAGAACTTTCCAGGAAGACGATGCCGACTCCCGGGCCCGGAGCCGAGGACGCACCGGGGGCAGCGTGGGGCCCAGACACAGGCCCTCAATCCACACCCCCACCGCCCTCCTCTGGTTTGGTCCCGGTCCTGTGAACAAATCTTTGCTAAGAAAACTGCTCCAGTTGAATCTCCTCGCCTCACTTCTCCCTCTGTAGGTAAACAGAACGTCCAAGGCCTGGGGCAAACCAGACAGCCTGCTTTCAGGATGACACGGTGTGCAATCCAGGAGGCCTGCAGGGAAGAGGTGGCGGGGGAGACGTCCTGGATGCCTGGACCTGGCCTGTCTCCATGTGGACTTCTGAGCTAAAGCGAAGTGCCTGTGCCTTTAATTCTCGGGTGAAAATATGACACTTGATAACCTTTCCCCAGCTGCTTCTCAAAATAGGGACTGGGCCTCACCCGGATGCCTGGACCATGAAATGTGAGCCAGGCGGCTCCAGGGGGCAGCTGCTGCGGCCTCTCCCAGCCCCTCCTGTCCACCCTCGGCCCCGTCGTCGTCACCCCGGGGTGCAGAACTGCCCAGCAAGGCCAGGCCAGCGCCGGCGGCACCAAGAGCAAGGACTCTGAATGGGCCTCCGCGGGGGCAGGGGAGGGGTGAGGCGGAGGCTGCCCTGCGCGTCTGCTTCCCCTGCACACGCCGTCGCTTCTGCAATTGTGACTTGGTGGTCCAGAGGGCAGTCTGCAGACCTCTAACGTTCCGTCCACTCCAGGACACCTCAACCCCCCGCCAGGCACGTTCCGTTCCACGGATCTGCACTTCCTGTCTCCACCAGGCTGCTAATCAGTCCAGTCCGCTGTGACCACGAAGAAACGCCACCCTCTTCTGAGTCCTGGCCCGAAGGGCTCCACGTCCATTCCTCTGGGCCCCGACCGCGGGCCCAGCCCTCCTCGCCGGCCGCAGGCTGTTCCAGATCCTAGAGAGGCTCCAGCGTGCCCCGGGTCCACCCTTCTGCGGCAGGCGACAGGCAGGAGCTACAGAGCGCCTCAGCACCGCCCACAGGGCCAGACCTGGGAGCTCTGGGTGCAGCACGGGCGCGCCCAGAGCCCACGCGGCAGGTCTGCAACTTCCGGGGAGCCGCCACGACGCCACCCCACTGCCCGGCTCCTCCCTGCTGCTGGAAGCCCCTCCCCCACCTCTGGAGAAGACCCTGGCTTCTGAGGGCCAGGAATCCATTCAGCGTGGGCGTCTTTGAGGGAAGGCGTACTGCATTGAACACACATGGGAAGTGGCACCAGGGCGTGGTGGGACACAGCAGCCCCCTCCCCCTTCCCGGCAGGCCACCTCTCCCCTCCCCCTCCCTCCCAGGCAACCCTGGCTTCCTGTCCCACCATGCACTGCCCAAGGGCACAGCAACCCAGCGTTTCCCTCCACACCACAGTCTGAGTCTCCACACAAGATCCTCCCTCACAGGAAGCAGGGGCCTGGGCTCGCTCGAGAGGAGAGGACATGAATGCCACAGAACCCAGAGGCACCCACGCCAGGCCCGTGCCACCAGCCCAGCCAGGCCCGCAGCCCCTCTGAGGCACACACACCAGGCCCACGGCCCCACTGACACACGCCAGGCCTGTGCCGCCAGCCCAGCCAGGACCGCAGCCCCTCTGAGGCCCACACGCCAGGCCCGCAGCCCCTCTGAGGCCCACACGCCAGGCCCACGGCCCCTCTAAGGCACCCACGCCAGGCCCGCGGCCCCACTGAGACACACACGCCAGGCCTGCAGCCCCACTGACACATGCCAGGCCCGCAGCCCCTCTGAGGCACACACGCCAGGCCCGTGATGCCAGCCCAGCCAGAAACTGTAGTCCCAGTTGTGGGGAGCAACTGGCAGCAACTCGGACTAGACTAAGTTACTGGAATTAAAACTTATTCTATGCATCTGCTCTCCCACAATATGGCGCTGAGAAGGGAGTAACAACTTCTACACAGCTGCCTCCAGTTCAACCAATAAACAGCAGGACCTGCTCCTGATTGGAGGAGAGCAGCGTACTCGGCGTGTGGGTAGCAGAGTTGGGATTGGTGGAAGAGGACTATAAAGGAGGAGAGAGACAACATGCACCAGGAACATCTATCTGAAGGAACATCTGAGCAGCCCCCGAGAGAGCCGGCCGGCGGTGTGCCGCTCCCCCGCGGAAGTGGGGAAAGTGGCCAGGGGGAACCGCCCTTCCACGGAGGTGGAAGGGACGGTAGCCAACCCGGGAAGAACCAGCAGCAAACCCGGGAAGGGCCGAGCAGACGAAAGAACAGCGCAGGGTCCTGTGTCGTTCCTCCACGAAGAGGGGGAGCGACACCAGTTAACAGATGAGAGGACTGAGGCCCTGAGACCTCACTGAAGTATGAAACCAAATACAAAAGCTCCGTTTCGGTCCGCAAACAACTTAGGGCTGGGGATCACACAAGTAGAAGTCACAGCGCAATGGCAGACCACGGAAGGAGACTGGAACCGCTGTGTCCAGGCCTGCCCCTGCCCACGTGGCCGAGTTCACCTGCTGTGTCCGGGCCTGCCCCCGCCCACGTGGCCGAGTGCCCCTGCTGTATCCGGGGCTGCCCCCGCCCACGTGGCCGAGTGCCCCTGCTGTGTTCAGGCCTGCCCCTGTCCACGTGGCTGAGTTCCCTCTGCTATATCCAGGCCCCCACCCGCCCACGTGGCCGAGTTCTCCTGCTGTGACCGTGGCTGCCCCCTGCCACGTGGCCGAGCCCCCTGCTGTGACCGTGGTGAGGGGGAACAGGTCGCTGGCCCTGCCCATGTGGCCGAGCCCCCTGCTGTGACCGTGATGAGGGGGAACAGGTCGCTGGCCCTGCCACGTGGCCGAGCCTCCTGCTGTGACCGTGGCTGCCCCCTGCCACGTGGCCGAGCCCCCTGCTGTGACCGTGGTGATGGGGAACAGGTCGCTGGCCCTGCCCACGTGGCCGAGCCCCCTGCTGTGACCGTGGTGAGGGGGAACAGGTCGCTGGCCCTGCCACGTGGCCGAGCCTCCTGCTGTGACCGTGGCTGCCCCCTGCCACGTGGCCGAGCCCCCTGCTGTGACCGTGGTGATGGGGAACAGGTCACTGGCCCTGCCCATGTGCCGAGCCCCCTGCTGTGACCATGATGAGGGGGAACAGGTCGCTGGCCCTGCCCATGTGCCGAGCCCTCTGCTGTGACCATGGTGATAGGAACAGGTCGCTGCCCCGGCACCAGCAGAGGCCCCTCTGCTCTCCTCAGGCCCTCAAATTGGTGGCTGTGGTCAGGGCCTTGGGAACCTCGCAGGACAGGAACTTCCCTGTCCACCCCACCTGCACCTCAGGTACCCCGGAGCGGCCAGCGGTGTCAGGGAAGGCTCAGGGGCAGGGGCCGTCCCTCCTCTCCTCCCAGTCTCCTTCCACCCCGCAGTGGGAACTCACCCAAGGGTCGGCCTCCACCCATTGCCCCGACTCCCTCACAACCTCCAAAACCCAGGGGCCCTTACAGCAAGCGGGCTCTGCCTTCCTGCTTGGCCTCCCCAAGGCCGCATCCCTCCTCTTTCCACACCCTCCCGCAGCCCCAGGCTGCAGGCACCTCTGCTCTCACCTGTGCGTGCCTGGAAGGCCTCCAGGGTCCTAGAGCAACACCTGTTCCTCCTAACGCCCACGCCCATGCCTACTCTGCAGCCATCGCCTCCTCCCCAGCCAGAACTAGGGGTGACTGCTGCCCTGCCTTCTGTGCCCCAAATGCTTGCTCCACGGGACAGCAGCCTCTGCCCCGGCCCTCTCTCTCTGGCCACACACGCACCCGAGACATGGCTGCCGAGGCAGCCAGGGACTCCACCCACCACGCAGCAACAGCACCGGGAATAGCATGTGTGCCACGGTGCCCAGAACAGGCTTCTTGCCAGTGTGGCAGGTGACGCAGATAGGCTGCAGATGACCCCAAGTTCACAGGCTGTGTGCAAGCGGCAGCCCACTCTGCCTTGGGCCCTCGTGCAACGTCAGTATCTGGGGACATCCTGGGTAAGACTCACCTTTCACTCTTTACAAGGGGTGGGGCCCCTTGCTTCTGCCACGGGCCAGCCGGGTGCTTACGGTGTCATCCGCGGACAGCACACCATTACCAGCTTATCAGCCTGCTGCAGATTTGGTGGACTTCAAGTCTCCTTGGCAGGGCCAGACCAAATGATTCCGTGAGCCTTATCTGGCCCATGGGCCTGGTGTTCCCCAGCCCTGCTCACACTCAAAGGAAACATGGATGAAATGAAGTTAGGCTCGCGGCAGGGCCTCCACAAGGCACAGTCACGGTGCCCCTGTGGCTGCCCTCATCCGGTTAACACGGACAGCACTAAATCACACCAGACAACAGCTGGCGCTGTGCAGCAGTGGGTGAAGCCAGCATGCACAGGGCAACATCCCACATGGGCGCTGGTTCACATCCTGGCTGCTCCACTTCCAATCCAGCTCCCTGCTAATGTACCTGGGAAAGCAGCGGAAGATGGCTCAACTGCTTAGGCCCCTGCACCCACGTGGGAGACCTGGAAGAAGCGCCTGGCTCCTGGCTTCAGCCTGGCCCAGCTCCAGCCATTGCAGCTATTTGGGCAGCGAACCAGCAGATGGAAGATCTCTCTGTCACTCCTCTAACTCTGCCGTTCAAATAAATAAATAAATCTTCAAAGATTATACCAGAAAAAGTGAGGAAAGAGTCAGACCCTGCCAGCAGAGTAACTGACAGTTCTGCAAGATTTAGCAAAAAACAGCACGGTACCCAACGACTTAATTTTCAATATGGCAAAGAACCCTGCAAATGCAAAATAAGATGTCCGCGAATTATGCCGCGTGGTGTGTGTGACTCATTACTTTTGTGGAGAAAGACTAAAAATATCTAGTGGCATTTAGAAAATATGTCACACTTCTTTTTATCACTCCATGAATTTAAAACTAAAAAAAAAAAAAATCAAGTACCCCGCCCAGAGAGCAGAGAAGCATCTGAACGTCCTACTTGCAATGGAAGGACCACACTAAGAAGGTGTCATTTTACAGTAAAACTCAGACCAGGGAATCAATGGCCGGCAGCAAGTGCCTCCAGAAGCAGGGTGCTTCCCTGTGTCCCAGGGTGCCCAGGGTGCTAGCCGCCAAGAGGACACGGCCGCTGAGTCTCCTGCCGCCCTGGCCTCCCCAGAGCTCCACGAGTGAGCCACGCCCTGGCCCAGAGTCGGGCCCAGCACCCCAGCTGCCACACTGTCACCCACAGGGTGGGGGAGAGGGATGTCTGTAGGTGGCACAGGGTGTGGTGTTGACCCTGGCCATGGGCCTTCTCTGTGACCCTCGTAAACGCATTCCAGAGGCAAAGAGCTGTGGTGGCCGCGACTCTAGCACGGGCTTGGCTCTCACCAACGTGTGCTGCACCTGCACATTCTAGAAGCTGACGATAACTAGGTCTCTGTGTGCAGGTGGCTGACACACCTGTGACGACTTCGAAGCTAGCAGGGAAGTAAACGGCTGCATTGGTGAACGGTGATAACAGAACCCTGATGTGTTCCCAAGGCAGTGGGTGCTGCCCCCACCATGCACCCTGGCCAGCACGGGCCCTGTGTCCCACAGGCACCTGGAGTCTCAGGGACAGGTGGACGCTTCAGCATCTTGCAGGGTGCCCTCCTTCCTCGTACTGTCCCACACTACCTCACAGGCCTGTTCCTTAAAGACCGGAGGCTGCCGACAGAGCCGAGTCTGAGTGACCGCCAGGCGGGGCTGGCGCAGGAGCCCGGGGTCTGCTCCTGCAGGGCCGATCGGCCCCCCTGCTGCAGCCGCCTCCCTCTGAGTCGTGGGAAGCCACCGGGGAAGGAGTCTCCCTGGGTTCCTGCTTGCAAGCACTAAGGATGGGTGAGTCCAGCTCCCCAGGAGAGGAAACAGGGACGGATTTCTGCAGCTTTAAAGCTTGAGAGACAACGAGGTGGGTGGATTTGCTGCTGGAGGCCAAGGGCACCAGAGAGGACACGGGACAGGCCCGGGAAGCACCAGGTGCATCGTCTCAGGGATGGGCTTGCTCCCCTGCTGCCCACAGAGTCACAGCCTCCAGGGTTTTGTCGCTGTCCTGCAACGCTCAGGGCAGTGATGGTTCTAAAGCAGGCCAGTGAAGACTGGCGGGACTTTACTGCAGCTATTTATTTATTTCCATTTTTATGTGAAAGGGAGAGAGAGAGGGAAAGAGAGTGAGCACTGTAGACACAGGCAGGCAGAGAGCTCTCAGCTTCTCGTTCACTGCCCAGATGCCTGCCAAGGCTGGGCCAGGCTGAAGCCAGGAGCCAGGAACCCAACCCAGGTCTCCCGCAGGGGTGGCAGGGACGCACGTGCTTGAGCCGTCATCTGCCAACTCCCAGGTTGCGCATCGGCAGGAAACTGGGATGGGAAGCAGAGCCAGGCCCTCAGATACGGCCACGGTGTCCAGGGCCTCAGCTGCTGCGCCAAGGCCTTTCGTCCTTTTGAAGAGCTCTGCACACAGAACTGTAACCTAGAATGTACCCTGAGGCACACAGGGAGTTCAGCACAGAGAAATTATACTGCTGCTATGCACCCCTGCGTATGAAGCAGATCCAGTGTCAAAAGCACACACAGCAACAGTGCTGTCCCCGGTTCAGATATGAGCCAGGAATGCAATTCCTCACGGGCAACTCCACTTAGCTGGACAGGAAGAGGAGGAGCGCGGCTCCAGGGAGCACCAGCAAGCTCAGGGAGACCTGGGGAGACCCAGCTAGCTCAGGGAGACCTGGGGAGACCTGGGGAGACCTGGGAGACCTGGGGAGACCTGGGAGACCCAGCTAGCTCAGGGAGACCTGGGGAGACTCAACACTCCCCAAACTCTGTCCCAGGCCCCAGGCATTGTGTGTCCATCCTCACACTCAGCTGGACCCACGGGAGGAAGCACGAAAATTAAAAGGAAAACCAGGAGGAAGGCAGCACGGGAAGACGCGCTCAGAGCAGAGTCAGCCAGGGACACGAGGAAGCAGGCGTCCTCAGGACTCCAGCAGAGCCCGGAGCCTGGGTCACTTCCACCCTTCGCCCTGGGGCACCCGGCGTGCCCTGAACTGGCCAGCTATGGGGGCTCAGGGTGCACGAGTGTTCTGGGACTCTTGCTTGACGGATGTCGCCGGTGTGCTAGTACGGTCTACGTTCTGTCACGCAGCCCCTGCTTTCCCTGCTGCCTCGGAGCCTGCGTCTCCTGAAGCACAATTCCTGAGAGCCCGAGGAAGCCCCCGAGCCCTGGCGCTCTGGCTCTGGGTGGGGGACACGCAGGCTCCAGCACTGTGTATCCAAACACACGGCCGCTGCTCTTGAAGGAAAAGTACGCTTTCAAGACCGTGCGACACGGAACATCTCCACTCGTGGTCATGTCAGTGCTAACCCCTTCCCTTGCTCAGATTCTGAGCATGTATAGAGATGAGGAGCTTAGAAGAAAACAAGATTTATAACTGCAAAACATCTTTAGAAGTTAAAAAGGAACAGTGGCCATGGATGCCCAGTGATTTGGTTGGATTTTTATTGAGAAAATTACTGAGTTCCTCCCCAAAGCTACTGAAGTATCTCAGATAAAATTTAGTCAGGGGAATTTTACAACCCTATCTCCTGGAAAATCATTTTTTCCCAAGCTGACTTTGTCCTCCAGTGCCCTACAACGTGCAGGATGTCTTGGAGTGAGCTGGGCTGAGATGTGTTCCGAGCAAGCCCTTGTCCGACCGACAGAAGTCACTGGGCAGGCTGGGCGCATCGCGTTTCCATCCACTAACCCACAGAACGATGCAGCTCCGAGCTGTGTGCACACCTCACTGCTCACACGGCTCCATCTCTGATCCGGACGCGGACAGGGCCAGGCCTTCCGCGAAGCAAGGCGAGAAAGGGCTGGGCGCGCGGCAGCGGGAGGCCACGGCACAGGCAACCCGGACACCGAACTCCGCAGAGCACACACCACGCAGGGAGTCCACCGCTCACCCTGAAGCAGGGGCCGCCCCGGAGCCCCTCCCCCACCTCCTCCCACAGGAGAGGGCTGGAAGGTTGACAGGAATCCACCCTCACACAAGGATCATGCTTTTCAAGAATCCGGAAACATCCTCTCGGCTGGCAGGAGTGACTCCTTGGCTCTGAGCAGGACCAACCTTCCTCTCCTCCACCTCCTTCCCTGCTTACTCCCTTGCTTTTATTCTTTCAGCGAAAGCTTGGTTTCCTGCTGTGTCCTACAATCCTCACTCATCCTCACAGCAATGGGATTCCTGCAGGAGGGTGCCAGGAGCCCCTGACCCTGCAGCCCTCTCCATCAGGGACCAAAACCCCCTTGACCAACCTGCACCAGCCGGCCGGATGAACCAACAGCCTGCTCTGGGGAGCAGCGCTCGAGCCCAGGCCTCGGAGGGCTTCTCTCACCACTGGGCTCTCAGCATTCCCCAAACATAGATGTTCTGCTTGCAAATTCATCACTGACAACTGCCAATCTCATTGCAATTATATAATTTAATTCAAAATCATGGGAACTGATGAGATTTATGTTTGGTCACAGAAATAGCTAATATTCCATAAAAACTTTGTAAAACACTCTGGACAAATTTAATAAAACTTCATTTTTTAAAAATTCTCGTTAGATGAAGACAAGAAATAAGAGTGGGAAAGAGTGGAAATGCAGCAGCACATGCTATGGGGGTTTTTGGGCAAGCAGCTTTTGCTGTCCCTGGACTTTAAAGAAATCGAAACTGAAATTTCTGACTCCTGCATTACAGAGGTGGCCCTGAACCGTCAACCAGCGGCACAGGCGGGGCGGCCACACTTCCTCAGTGTGAGCCGGACAAAGCCGGCTGTCCTGCATGACCACAAGTCCCACTGTGCGGCGAGTGCCGGAGACTGGCAGGATCTCAGACCCTCCCCCCTGAGGCCAGGCACCCTTGGGCTGGGAGCCACGGCAGACTGACACAGCAGCCATGCCCATGCTGTCCCCTCCAAACCCCATGCTGGAGTCTGGTGCCCAAGGCAAGAGTGTTGGGAGGGGGGACTTCAAGATTCATGCAGCTTTCCCAGGATGGGAGGAGCTCCCCTGAGAGCAGGCTGGTGCCAAGTGGTCTTGTACGTGCACCTGGATAGATCTGGAACTTCAGCCCCCAGAACCGTGCGCTACGAGGCCTCTGCTTCACAGACAGACCTCCCGGTCTCAGATGCTGCTACAGCACAGAAGACAGATTGAGACGGCCCCGCCCGCTTCAAAGAACTGGAGAATTAACGTGCTTCTGTGTATGCTTAAAAGAATTCGGGTATGTCTATGTCACATTTCACGATTTCTTCCTTTGAATGACTTTTTAAAGTGATGGCCAGTTCCCGGTCCTACTTGTGATGGCAGTTTTCACTGGGCTATGACGTCTACCTAGTGAGAGCCCTATTCTTACAGCAGACTGTGCTGCACCTGCAGCCTGCAATGATCATCCTATTCTGAGCAGCAGTCGCCTGCTCCGAGGCCCAGGGTCGCAGCTGTGAATCAGGACACGTGAACTCTACGGAGGACCGGACGCAGGAGACCACGCAGGGTGTGTCAGGTGCTGAGTGCTCCCGGCACTCTCAGTCCCTCACCCTAGGAGCCACAAGCACCAGACACACCCAGCCCCTACTCAGCACACAACGCCTGGGGTGAAGGTCAAAGATCAACAACTTGGTGTCACCGGAGACCACTGGGCAACCCTGTGCCCGTGTTCTGGAAGGCCCTGGCGACCTGAGCCTCGGCAGCTCAGCCACCCAAGCACCACCAGTCTCCAACGACTGGCACCACAACACCCAAGCAAAGTGCCACGGCCTCGAAGCAGCTTCTTCAAGACTTAGAGCCTCCTCTGTTAAGGGAGGGGCCGTCGCCAAGTACTGCACACAGTACCTCCTCACTGCATACCCAGGGCACAAGGCCAGGCACACAGCCGCGACTCAGCCATCCCTGTGGGTACAGAACCAGTAATGTGAAGCAGCTGGAAATCTCCAGCCTTCAAAAGCCAGAGAAGCAAATTTACAGTGAGCTGCCCTCAACTTCTCTGTGTGTGCGTGTGCATGTGTGCGTGTGAGTGCACACGCACACGCACACTCGCATCACCTGAAAGTGAGCTGCTCACAAGATGCCGCCCAAGAGTGAGCACAGGCGCCTTCATCCCTAGGACTCTCAGAACCTCAACACCTGAAGAAACACACTTTAAAGATGTACTTATTGAAAGGCAGAGTTACAGAGGCAAAGCGAGACAGACGTCTTCCACCCACTGGTTCTGTCTCCACAAGGCCACAGTGGCGGGAGCTGGGCTGATCCGATCCGAAGCCAGGAGCTTCTTCTACAACGCGTTCCACGTACGATGCACGGCCAGGAAACTGCAGAGAGCCATCCGAATGACGCCTGTGTCCTGGTGGCTGTGGAATCCACTTGATTCATAGGTGCACTTGTTTCTGGTTTTCAGGTTCACCATTTCTCTCTTGCTCTTCTTCCATTCCACCTTATTTTCTGAATATGTAAAACTATCTGGCTCAAAATCAAAACTAAACAACAAGCAACCCCCAAGGCAGTCTCACCCCTCCACTGGTCAGTCCGACGCCTCCTGCCTGCACGCCCCACCCTCCTGATTTTTGTGAAGGCCCACGTGTGTCTCCCCTTCTTTCCTGCACGGATGGCGCTACCAGACACAGCGTCCGTGTGACGGCGGCTCCTGAAGTTGGCGCCTGGCAGCTCCGAACACCTTTCCTGCTCCTTCCTCTGCCCAACACGAGGTCGTGTGCAGACACAGGTGGCTGTGGGTGACCTCTCGGTACAGGCAGGCCTCTCATGCTCTCAGTGCCGTCCCCCCATGCGGAGCTGGGCGCTGCTTGTGCTCAATTCACACTGAGGGTAAACCACAAGGGAAAACGCACTCTTCACTTGCTCCAAAAAGTATCTTCGACCACCAGTCTGGAACTTGAGCTGACTCAAACCAGAACAAGCCAGCTGGCCGTGCCTCCAGCTAACCCCACAGAGCACCCCACGGGGCTCGGCCTCCATCAGTCATGCTCCGCTTCAGCCTCCTTCGAGGACGCCAGCGGCTCCCCACTTTCCAGCACTCTTCTAGAGCCAACTCTGGTGACCCTGACCACCGAGAGCTCTCTGGGAAGCGGCTACAGAACCCCTGCGCATCCGCCAGCCGGGACGGAGTGACCTTGGTGGCCCTGGGCCCCAGGACGGCAGCCGCTGTCCGACCTCGCCATGGGGACTGCTAAGGTGGAACCCAGCCCTCAGGAGGCCGGGCTTGCTCTGCATCCGTTCTCCCATGCCCCAAGGTGAGCGTGGTGGATTTGCGGGGGCCTCGGTCCTCGGCTAACGTTCCCAAGCTCTAACTGTATTTAAAAGGCTGCGTCCTACGACGTATTTCACTCTCTCTGCAGCCCTTCCCGTTACATTTAAAAGGATTCTGTGGATAGTTCAAGCCGTTAGCCAAACACTGAGAAGCCAAACCCCAGACCCACGCAAAGCCTGAATCCATCTGAATATTTTATTCTATTTCTGACCCTGATATTTAGACTATGCCAGATCCCTTTGCCTAAAAATAGATGTTTAAAACGCATGGTGTAATTAAAAGAAGGATAATCCTAACAACCTCACACAGCTGCCGTGAAGACAAACCAGAGGACATGGATACAATTGTCCAGGACACAATTCCGCGACACCAGGCCGCTTCGTGTGGACTTTTCCACACTGTCCTCAGGGGAAAGAGCCAACAGCCACGCTGCAGCCTTCCCCAAGTCCCCTTGTCACCAAGAGATGCCACCAGCAGCACCCCGGGCCTCTCACCTGCACAGCCCGTCCCCCTAAGCCTCACGGCGCGTCCTCTACAAGGGCAGAGCAGCACGGGCAGGAATCTGGCCAGGTGGGGGTGTGCGGTGAGAGCAGACAGGAAGGCCGAGCGGACTCCAGGAGTGACCAATGGCTTGGCCACGGACAATCCTCCTCTATGACCTGCGCCCAATCAGCAAAGGCCAGGGGTCCTCAGATCTCACGGTGGACAGGAGAGGCTCCCAGTCAGGGCCAGTGGAGAGCCAGCCCCTCGGTGTCTGCCATCTCATAACAGCCAGGGGAGCACACGGCAAGGTGGGCAGAGCTAGCCCTGCGTCAGTACAGGGACACGCAGCCCAGTGGTCACCCCAGCCCTGTACCCTGGACCCTGCAGAGCGAGAAGCCAGAGGACATGGCCGCTCCTTACAGCAGGGGTCTGGAGAGCAGGGCCAGCAGGCGGGGGCGATGTCCCCTCCAGGAGCCTGTGGCTGTCTCCTGTCCTGGCTCCCACGTGTCCCTGACTACAGTGACACGTGGCTCGGCAGACACCCCAGCTTGTGCTCTGCACTCAAGCTGCAGCACGGATGGACCCACACACAGGGACGAGAGTCTTCCCAGCGCTCTGGGCTTGCCCCAGTGCCCTGGTGCCCCAAGTCCTTTATCCAAGGAAGAACAAATCAGCACTCTCGGCCTAAGTACACCGGAGCTCACTCAACAACAGGTGGCAGCCCAGGCACCAGGATCTGTCCAGCCATCTCTTCCCGGAGCTTCCGGAGGCCCAGTCTCCGGGCATCAAGAGGCCCTGCAGTCCCTGGGAGCAGGCAAGGAACAGCCCAACTTCAGAACAGGACGAGAAACAACGGCCGCAGCAACACGGGGCCACGTGGCCGCTCAGAGGTTAGACTGCCTCATTCACATGACCACGGACGCTGGCTGCCACAGGACGCAGCTGGGACACAGCCACACCTGACGATGCCACGACACAGCCTGCGCCCACTCCCTCCAGCATGCAGATGGTGGGACACGGGGCTGCTTGTTCACTCAGAAGTTAGACTGCCTCATTCAAGTGACCATGGATGCTGGCTGCCACAGGACGCAGCTGGGACACAGCCACACCCGACAATGCCACAACGCAGCCTGTGCACACTCCCTCCGGCACACGGATGGTGGGCCAGTGGCTCTGCTCACCAGGATTCCACGGGGAGGTGGGGCCAGCCTCAGCACCTGCACCCATCAGAGAGGGAGCGTAAGCTCAACCAGAGAAGCCGTGAGACAAGGTAACAGCCACAGCTCATGGGATGACGACAGGTGATCCGATGAGGGGTCTTGGCTCACGGTACCACTAGACACAGAAACACTGGTCCTGTCCGAGACCCTGCTTCCCTGAGTCGCTGCCCCCTTGAGGGATCTCCACTCTGCCCAGACTCGGGGCTTCCCACAGGCAGCAGGAGCGAGCCGAGCACTACTTGCCCTGTGCACGAACACAGAGACAGCAAGAGGCAGGGAGGAAGCCCGGAAAAGCAGGAACCAAGCACATCCAGGGTTAGTGTGGCGTCACATGCCACACACCCTCGGCCACCCGGAGCAGCGAGCATCCTTGTGGGCACAGGGAAGACAGGAAGTGTAGCCCAGATGCAAGGCTCACAGGGCCCCAGAGGACCATACTTCCGCAGCGTTCAGTGAAGCCACGCTGTGAAATCGTGAATTCCATCCCACACAAAGTAAGACCGAAGCAGCTTTCTGGTTGCCTGGACACACGGTGCTGCCTCACTAGCCCAGCTCCATGAGCTACATGCAGAGCCCAAAGCACACAGCCAACTACTAGCCTCCCTTCCAGTTGAGTGTGACTGGAGGTGAGGGAGAGCAGATCTGGGGCACACAGAGGAACACAGCATGGTGGACACACACCCTGAGCTGGGACGCACGGGGTGAGTTCACACACCCTGCGCCGGGACCACAGCCTGGGCTCACACGCACACCCTGAGCCGGGACTCACGCCCTGGGCTCACAGGCACACCCTGAGCCACCACCGCCTGGGGTCACATGCACACCCTGAGCCAGGACCACAGCCTGGGCTCACACGCACACCCTGAGCCAGGACACAGCCTGGGCTCACATGCACACCCTGAGCCGGGACCACAGCCTGGGCTCACACGCACACCCTAGGCCAGGACACAGCCTGGGCTCACACGCACACCCTGAGCCAGGACCACAGCCTGGGCTCACAGGCACACCCTGAGCCACCACAGCCTGGGCTCACACGCACACCCTGAGCCAGGACCACAGCCTGGGCTCACAGGCACACCCTGAGCCGGGACTGACGCCCTGGGGTCACAGGCACAACCTGAGCCGGGACTCACGCCCTGGGCTCACAGGCACACCCTGAGCCAGGACTCACGCCCTGGGCTCACACGCACACCCTGAGCCAGGACCACAGCCTGGGCTCACAGGCACACCCTGAGCCGGGACTCACGCCCTGGGCTCACAGGCACACCCTGAGCCAGGACCACAGCATGGGCTCACACGCACACCCTGAGCCTGGACCACAGCCTGGGCTCACACACACACCCTGAGCCAGGACTCACAGCCTGGGGTCACACGCACACCCTGAGCCAGGACTCACGCCCTGGGCTCACACGCACACCCTGAGCCAGGACTCACGCCCTGGGCTCACAGGCACACCCTGAGCCAGGACTCACGGCCTGGGGTCACACGCACACCCTGAGCCAGGACCACAGCCTGGGTTCACGCACACCCTGAGCCGGGACTGACGCCCTGGGGTCACAGGCACACCCTGAGCCAGGACCACAGCCTGGGCTCACACGCATACCCTGAGCCAGGACTCACGGCCTGGGCTCACATGCACACCCTGAGCCAGGACCACAGCCTGGGCTCACAGGCACACCCTGAGCCGGGACTCACGCCCTGGGCTCACAGGCACACCCTGAGCCGGGACTGACGCCCTGGGGTCACAGGCACACCCTGAGCCAGGACCACAGCCTGGGCTCACACGCACACCCTGAGCCAGGACCACAGCCTGGGCTCACATGCACACCCTGAGCCAGGACCACAGCCTGGGCTCACACGCACACCCTGAGCCGGGACTCACGCCCTGGGCTCACAGGCACACCCTGAGCCAGGACTCACGCCCTGGGCTCACAGGCACACCCTGAGCCGGGACCACAGCCTGGGCTCACATGCACACCGTGACCCGGGACCACAGCCTGGGCTCACACGCACACCCTGAACCGGGACCACAGTCTGGGCTCACACGCACACCGTGAGCCAGGACCACAGCCTGGGTTCACGCACACCCTGAGCCGGGACTCACCCCTGGGCTCACACGCACACCCTGAGCCAGGACTCACAGCCTGGGCTCACACGCACACCCTGAGCCAGGACTCACCCCCTGGGCTCACCCGCACTCCCTGAGCCGGGACTCACGCCCTGGGCTCACAGGCACACCCTGAGCCGGGACTCACGCCCTGGGCTCACCCGCACACCCTGAGCTGGGACTCACGCCCTGGGCTTACAGGCACACCCTGAGCCGGGACTCACGCCCTGGGTTCACGCACACCCTGGGCCAGGACTCACGCCCTGGGCTCACACGCACACCCTGAGCCAGGACTCACGCCCTGGGCTCACACGCACACCCTGAGCCAGGACTCACGCCCTGGGCTCACAGGCACACCCTGAGCCAGGACTCACGGCCTGGGGTCACACGCACACCCTGAGCCAGGACCACAGCCTGGGTTCACGCACACCCTGAGCCGGGACTGACGCCCTGGGGTCACAGGCACACCCTGAGCCAGGACCACAGCCTGGGCTCACACGCATACCCTGAGCCAGGACTCACGGCCTGGGCTCACATGCACACCCTGAGCCAGGACCACAGCCTGGGCTCACAGGCACACCCTGAGCCGGGACTCACGCCCTGGGCTCACAGGCACACCCTGAGCCGGGACTGACGCCCTGGGGTCACAGGCACACCCTGAGCCAGGACCACAGCCTGGGCTCACACGCACACCCTGAGCCAGGACCACAGCCTGGGCTCACATGCACACCCTGAGCCAGGACCACAGCCTGGGCTCACACGCACACCCTGAGCCGGGACTCACGCCCTGGGCTCACAGGCACACCCTGAGCCAGGACTCACGCCCTGGGCTCACAGGCACACCCTGAGCCGGGACCACAGCCTGGGCTCACATGCACACCGTGACCCGGGACCACAGCCTGGGCTCACACGCACACCCTGAACCGGGACCACAGTCTGGGCTCACACGCACACCGTGAGCCAGGACCACAGCCTGGGTTCACGCACACCCTGAGCCGGGACTCACCCCTGGGCTCACACGCACACCCTGAGCCAGGACTCACAGCCTGGGCTCACACGCACACCCTGAGCCAGGACTCACCCCCTGGGCTCACCCGCACTCCCTGAGCCGGGACTCACGCCCTGGGCTCACAGGCACACCCTGAGCCGGGACTCACGCCCTGGGCTCACCCGCACACCCTGAGCTGGGACTCACGCCCTGGGCTTACAGGCACACCCTGAGCCGGGACTCACGCCCTGGGTTCACGCACACCCTGGGCCAGGACTCACGCCCTGGGCTCACACGCACACCCTGAGCCAGGACTCACAGCCTGGGCTCACAGGCACACCCTGAGCTGGGACTCACGCCCTGGGCTCACAGGCACACCCTGGGCCCTGCAGGCCCCACAGCATCCAGACCTTACTGACTCGCCGGGCCTATCCAGAGTGCTGTGAAGTCTGCTCCTTACAAGGAAGGCGAGCCTCCAAACCTAACACTGAGGCTGCGAAGCTTCTGCGGGAAAAGAAGCTACTAATTCTGGGGTCACTATAAATACTACATACACTTTTATAACCAGAAGCAACATTTAATTAATGAAGACCAGCCTGACCAAACTTAAGGGACAGGTGTTATAGGAGGGAGTACGTTAAAGAACCAAGTCAAGAGCGTGTGAGCACTTGCAAACAACTAAGTCACAGGAAATGGGTTCTGCACATCTCACCGCAGACCCGCAGAGCGTGTAAAGTTACCGCCCCACGGCTCCGGCTCACTCGCCCGGCCAAGGCTCCCCGATTCCCCTCCGAGGGGCCGTCTCGGAGTGGACGGTGAGCACTCACCAGGGAGATCCCTCCGTGGCACTGGTCCAGCACCAGGGGACACGGCGTGATGGACGCCCCTGGGCAGCACGACGTGTGCAGTGAGAGGCTCAGGCGAATGCTCGCGGAGCAGAGATACGAGCCCGAGGAAGGCGGCGGTGGCCTGTGGGGACGCCCCAGGTGCACGGAGCTGCGCTAAGCACCCTGTCCCGAGACACAGCCACCATCCGGGTGAGCACCCTGTCCCCTGAGACACAGCCACCATCCGGGTGAGCACCCTGTCTCCTGAGACACAGCCACCATTGGGCTGACGGGGCGGGGGCTCCAAGGCCCCTCCAAACCAGCCCTACTGGCACCTGCTGCAGGCCCTGCAGGACTCGCCCCAAGGGGCAGGAGCTCCAGTGGGCTACGCAGGCCCACTGTGTGGAGGCTGAAGGAGTCAGAGTCGGGCGGGCACAGGATGACCGTGGCGGCCTCCACGTCTTCCCGAAGCTCTGGCAGGGGAGCTGCTCTGAACGTCCTCCCATGGAGAGAGGAGGGCCCCAGGCCTCAGTGCTCTGAGACTTCACTACCTGCAAGCAGTAAGAGCCCCCAGGTGCCAGCGTCCAGGACCAGGCAGAACCGGCCAGACTGGTTCTGTGGCATTCTGGTGTCACAGCCCTGCCCCTCACTGGGCAACCCCAGGTAAGGCTTCCTACACAGCAGGGAACCAGGACTGGTGGGAGGCCAGCGACATGCCCAGCACACTCAGTTTCTCCTTAGGTTTGCCTGACAGCCACGGGGGAGGTGCTATTATCCCGCTGTCAGGATCAGTGACTGTCAGACAGAAGGGGCCGGGACCCTAATCCAGGCCTGCCTGCCGGAGCTGCCAAGACACGCTGCCTGAGGCCCAGCCTGCAGATTCAGACCCACTGTGCCGAACGCAGGGAAGGACAGACTCACTGAGGCCACGCATGGTGGAGCCGCCGTCAAAGCGGCTGAGCAGAGACTGCCGCATGTCCGTGTTCAGCAGCCAGGCTGAAGCTGGGGTAGCAGGGCGGACGGAGAGGCAGCACAGCCCCCTGGAGAGCAACCGCAAAGCAGCCTGTGACGAGAAGGCAGCCCGGTTCCCGGCGAGAGCTTTCACCTGCCAGCGGCCTTGCACCTGCAGCGCGGAGGCCTCCGTGGGGGCATGAGTGGGAGGTGCCCAGGGCCTGACCAGCAGTGCCCCTCAGGACGACCACACCGGGAGCCTCAGAGCCAGTTCTCACCCTTCCCATATTCCCCCGCCCTTAATAGCCGCTGGCTGGCCTGGCTCAGCCTCAGCCGTTCCCCAAGGCTGGAGCGGCATTTGGTCCCCACCTGCCCTCAAGGTCCCAGGGACGAGGAGCGGGGAGGACCCCAAGAGGGAGCAGTCCCCAGCCACTGACCTGAGCACCAGAGGACACGGGCAGCAGGCCCCGCAGGCGGTGGCTGGCTGGGCAGGTCTCCGGATCACAGCGGGAGGGGAAGCGGGGACTTACAGCCCTCACAGCAGCAGGACCTCAGTCCAAAGATCCAAGTCCACGGGCGTGGGGGAGACAGCACAGGGCAGACAACCCAGCAGAGGCGCCGAGAGGCTGCTGAGCCCTGGCGTGGCCGCGATGGCCGGGCCTCACTCTGCAGGGCAGCGGCAGCGTCTGGCCCCTGTGACCTCCCTCCCGCCCATGCTCGGGTCTCTAGGATGACCTCAAAGTCCACCGCAAGTCCCTGTGTCATTCAGGGTGCTGTCGCTGCCCATGCCCGAGGAAGGGGCTTTTCCTCCTCCTTCCAGGAAGGCAAATGAGGGGGTCACGTGGGACAGGGGCTCCAGAGCCCTGGCTGGAAGGGATCTACATGACACATACAGGGGCCCATAGTACAGTGCCGGGCGCACCCAGCGTGCAGAGAACATTCCTCTGCCGGCCTGGACTCTGAGCCGACAGCGCCTTCCTCCCTTCCCCGTCTGCAGGAACCTTGGGTAGCAGGTGCGCACAGGTGAGCGTCTCCTCACAGGCGCTCCCGCCTGCCTGCCTCCCTGGGAGGGGAGAAGTGCTGACCGCAGAAGCTCCACCTTGCTCTGGGTGGGGCAATACACATGCAAACTATTTGATCTTTATGACCACACACAGCAGGCCATCCCAATTCCCTTCTGCAGGTAGAGCAGAGTGCTGAGATCGGGTTCCCCAGAAAACAGGGTGAGTGGAGGTGCCCGCCTGCAGCAGGGGGCGCCCTCCTGGGCAGCAGGAGCAGTGGCAGAGAGAGGCGGGCCCTGTGCTGGCTGCAGCGGCTGCGTTTCCAGGGACCCACGCTGGGACTTGCGGGCTACACTGCATCCCACAGAGACCCCAGGCAAGGGGACGGCTCAGAAGGCTCCTGGCCTGCCTCTTCCGGCCCGAACGCCACGTGCTGCAGTCGGGGTGGTGCTCAGGGGCACTGGCCACACGTGCGGGGCGTCCCCTGCTCTGCTCATGGCTTCTCCCGGTAAGCAGGGGCGGCCTCAGCTTCAGGGGCCAGGGCTCCGCCATCTCGGGGATTGCCCGTGGTTTGGGCAGGGCAGAGCCGGCAGAGGAAGCTGCTTGCCATCCTTTCTTCACCAACCTCTGTTGCGCGCGCGCTCCGGGGTTCAGGCAGAAAGCGGTGCTCTGGGCTGCGCCCACGCTCCCGGCACTGCAGCCCTGCCCACGAGACGGCGAGCGGGGCCTGGCCGGGACAAGGCAGGAAAACCCACTGCACCTCCCCTGCGGCTGAACTGCACCACATCGGCAAATTCAGAGAATGCGGAGGTGGCAGAAAGTCCCCGAAGGACACGCGTCCTCCTGAAGCCCACCTACGGGCCCTCCGGGCAGGACCCGGGCACCGAGCACCGGGCTGTGTGTCCCGCAGCCGACCGTGGCACCTGTCGGCCTGGCTGCAGCAAAACAAACTCCCCCTAGTCGCAGGGGAGGGGCCCACTCAGGAAAGGTTCTTTGTGCTGCCCCAGCTTAGCTGACTGGGGCGGGGGCAGGTCTGGGAGGGGCACACAGCAGCCAGGCTAGGCGGGGGTGATGGGGGTTCCCCCGAGCCGCAGGCTCAGGGGCCAGCCCTGGATTTCCTCACTCAGGCTCTCATCCCGCCTTCCCTGCGTGCCTCCTGCCGCCAGCCGGAAGAGAGGGTGGGGGGGGAGGGGGAACTGGGGCCCAAGAGCAGAACCTGCTGACACCTGAACCTTTCGAGAGGCCAGTGCTTCTCACCGAGCACAGGGCACTGCGGATGCGACCGTCCTGCGAAAGGCAGCACACCTTCCCCCACCGAGTGACAGCTGTCAGGTCTGATCCGGGACCACAGTTCCACAGCAGAGCATGTCCAGAGCACACAAGGGTGCCACAGGGGAAAGGCGACAGACAGGGACGCCACACAGAGGGCAGTCGGGGCACCAACGCCTCCGTACCACGGACGGCAAGGCACAGCCGCTCACTGTGGAAGACTGTATCAACTTATAACACGCACACACTGGCAGACGGCCACTTGGTGCCGTGGTTAAGATGCCACTAGAGACACACATCCCACACTGGGGAGAGCCTGGCCCAAGTGCTGGCTCTGCGTCCTGCTAGCATGCACCCTGGGAGGCAGCAGATGGCCCCAGCACTTGCGCCCAGGCACTCACGTGAGTTCCAGGCGCTGAGCGTTGGCCCCGATCCAGCATTTACAGGTGAAACGCAAGAGAATCTCTCTGTCCCTCTCTCTCTTGCCCTGTCTCTGCCTTTCAAATAAATAAACAGAATTTTTAAAAAAACATCAAGAATATCGTATGTTAAGAAATTCACAAGTCTCCACACTTGTTTCCGACACAAGGCACTGAAATCTAATTACTTCTGTTACATTTAATGGTGTTCCTAGAGCCCAAGGCCATGTCTCCCGCTCAGAGTCCTTCAGGGTGGCCCAGCTCCGGCCACGCCCAGGCAGGCCCGGTGGACGAGTCCCAGCTGAGTGTCCCTGCGCCGTTCACAAGCTCCGGTGCTTCCTGTTTCGCACCTGGAAGCTTCTCACAGTGCCGATTCCCTAGGAGATTCAGATCCCTGAGCCCCTGGGAAGCACCTGGGCAAGGCTGGGCACACAGAGAGCCGCTGCCCCCGGGCAGCGGGCAGCAGGAGCCAGGCCCACGACGGGGAGCTCTGCCAAGCCCACCGCAGCCCACGCCGTGTCCCGCCTGACCCAGGCATCTGCAGGACTGGGGTGGGCCTCTCTCCCAGGAAGACACGAAGTGGCCAGCAACCACCACTGACCAGTAGGAAGTGCGAATGCAAACCACAGGAAGACCCCACTCCACCCCCGCCAGGAGGGCTGGGGTCAAAACCACAGATGTGCTGAGCATCGCGAGGGGGTGGAGAAGCGGGAAGTGGGACGGCAGAATGGCACAGCCACCAAGAAAGTTCCTCAGAAAAAACAAGCCACGCGTATGACCCAGCAAGCGCGCTCCTGCGTGGTGATCCGAAAGAACCGGACTCAGGACCCCAAAGCGCTGTTCTGTGTTACTTCCACTGCTTCGTGGTGGCACCATTCCCAGGAGCCACACTGTGGGAACAACCTCTACGCCGCGGACAGAGCGCAGGAACAAGGGGCAGTGTCTGCACTCACAGGATCACTCAGCAGACAGAGGGGCGAAGTCCTGTCCGTGCAGCTGAGGACATCGCGCCCAGTGCACGCCGCCAGCCACGGAAGGACTCGCGCTGGGACCTGAAGGAGTGACCCTCAGGCCACACGGCGGAATGTGCTGCCGGGCTCAGGGAGCGGCCGAGGGAGGCCGCCACACCCTAGGTTTGAGGTTTCGGTTACGCAAGATGGCTGAGTGACACAGCCCAGCTGCACGACTGCGCCTGCCATTCACAACACAGCGCTGGACACTCTGAGCCTGGAGTTGTCCACAGCGAGGCGGGCAGGGAATGCACTCAGGTGACGACACGGAGGAGCACACGTGTCAAAACCGGCACACGACATGGACCTGCTCTGGAAGGAAGAGGCACAGCCCCACCGAGTCGTCCGAGACACGAGAGGAAAAGGACCACAAGGAAAAGACTCCAGGGCACGCGAGAGAATTCAGAGCTTGGAGGGAGCCGGCCACGACCGCTCACCAGCACAGTCCACGCTGCTCTCTGCCCACGCAGAGGACAGTGCACCCAGACAGACGCTGGCCATGGGCAGGGAGCGTTGCTGTCTGGCCTCACAGGAGGAGTCTGCACACGGGCTCACCAGCTGTGGCTGCTCGGCTTCCTCTGGGTGCCCTCTCCTTTGTCCCTGGCAAGCATGGGGGCTGCTCCCCTCTTCACCAGGAGGCTGCTGTGCTGTCCCCAGTCTGGGTGGCAGGGTCTGCTGGCTTTAACTGTACTGTGTGAATCACATGTGGCAGAAGACGTGGGGCATGAAGAGAAGGAGCAGCCGCATTTTCAGGGAAATAAGTCAAACATTTACAGAGAGCAAAGGGGAGCTGCTGACCTCTTCACTGTGGGCAGCAGTGAAGGTCTGGCCATCAACATCCTCGTCAATTCTTAGTGGACTCGGAGCACACGAGACTGAGGCCCAGCCCACGGGTCCAGGGTGTGCCCTACGCTGGAAGGACTGAGCCCTTTAAACGAGCTCACAGTTCCTCAAGTGATCACTCATCCCGGTCAGGCTGGATCGATGGTTCCTCCTCTTCTGAGGGGCCCTGGCATCCCTGCTGTCCCTTGTGGAGCCCAGTACCACAGTGGAACCACGCCGGGTGTGAGGAACTGGTGCCAGGTGCCCCAGCTCGAAATCCGTGGCCTCATCCACACCCTCACCACTCCATCACTCACTGCAGAGATGCCAAGGCCACAGTGCACCTGCCCGTCAGCTCTCCTCCACGGACCCCAGGAGGGAGGTCATCTGAACTGGGAGCAGACTACTGAGAACACTCACGCTCAGGACAGAGACCAGTCCAGGGTCCAGACAGTAACAAAATGCCGGTGGACTGTGGTCCGCGATCCAAACCTCAAATGGGCAGGATGCACAGTCTGGTGTCCTCACCCCACATCCTGCGCCGTGCAGGGCAGCCGGTGGCCGGGTCCCAGTTCTTCCCAGGTCTGCAGAACAGAGGAGGACCCCACAGGGCGTGATGCACGGTCACCCCCTGGGCGCCTTCTCCCAGGACGCGCACGACCCAACAACAGCCCAAAGGCCAAATGACGCGCACCTGGAAAGCGCCCCCAGAACACCACGCTGCACGCTGTGTGCTTTCTTAGTTTGTCCCAGCTTGTCACAGACACATCACCAACCCCCGTTCACCAAACAGCGTCCCGACACCACTGACAGGGCCTGTGGCCGCCTCACCTCCTGCACCTGCCCTGCTCTTAGGCCGCAAAGGGCCTGGTGGTGACCAGGCCGCCCCCCTGCAGCGTATTTATGCTGGCTGCACACAGCTGGCAGGAAAACCCAGATTAAAAACAAGCCCTAAGTTTTGCCAAATACATCAACTAATTTTACCTGCTTGAAAATAGTTAAGTTGCCTAAATAGCTCGGGGTCAGATACAAGTCCCAAAATACCCCCTTCAGTGGCTCTGCGATGCCCACACCTCAGGGCACCCATTTAGGTGTTTATCTTTAAGTGTGTCGCTGACCGGCCCCAGTTCCTGCACCTGACACTCTCGCCTCTGGAGACGCCGACTGCACCAGCCGTGGGGCCTCCACCGCCAGAGAGGTGCAAGCCCCCTCATTACTTCTCGGCTGTCTTCACTGACCCTTCACCCTCACCTGTCACACGATGTCATGGCCTCTGGTGCCATGCCCTCTCTGACACCTGCCCATGCCTCTTCTCCCTGGCAGGACCTGCATCCATCCGTCACTCACTGCACCCCAACACACACACACACACACACACACACACACGGACTTGAAACCACGCCCCTACGTCCCCATTCCTGCCACTCTGCCCTGCTCTCGCTGGCTCCCAGGCAGCGTTCATGGTCCCTTCTCGCCCCCAAGTCCGAGAGTCGGCCCAGGCCTGCTGACGGCACCAGGCACCACGTAAGAGCCCCCACCAGGCCGGCGCCGTGGCTCAATAGGCTAATCCTCCACCTTGCGGCGCTGGCACACCGGGTTCTAGTCCCGGTCGGGGTACCGGATTCTGTCCCGGTTGTCCCTCTTCCAGACCAGCTCTCTGCTGTGGCCCAGGAGTGCAGTGGAGGATGGCCCAAGTGCTTGGGCCCTGCACCCCATGGGAGACCAGGATAAATACCTGGCTCCTGGCTTCGGATCAGCGTGGTGCGCCGGCCGCAGCACACCTGCCGTGGCGGCCATTGGAGGGTGAACCGACGGCAAAGGAAGACCTTTCTCTCTGTCTCTCTCTCTCACTGTCCACTCTGCCTGTCCAAAAAAAAAAAAAAAAAAAAAAGAGCCCCCACCACCCCCGCTCCACTCACACAACAGGTCTCAGGTGCACTCGGGCATTTCTGTCTCCTGCTGGCAAACAAATCAGCTGAGTCAGGACCGTGAGTCACCAGGGAGCGAGGAGGGAGACGCACCACGCATGGTGCAAGGCTGAGCAGGGCTTCCAGACGGTGCGATGAACTGGACATTAATTCCAACTGAAAAACGCAAGGAAGCCCTTGCAGAGTCTGTGCGTAAAACGCACTTCCAGGGAACTTTTCCGAGACCCTCAGTGTGCATGGGTTTCAATCTTCTTCTTTTTGTGTCAGATCAACTCGCTCAATCTGATGTGCACAGACTCCCGGAAGAGCGTTCCCAGACGTGACTTCACCCTGGAAAGCTCGGCCCAGGAGCTGGGGGGCGACACAGTGGCCAGCACAGCCCTGTGCACGGCCTCAGAGCCCCTCCCACAGCCGCCCAGCAGACCTGAGTGCGGGGTGCCGAGCCCCACACCATGGATGCTCAGCCGTGTCACCCCGCAGTCCGCGGCTGGAGGATCAGGGTGAGGTGGGCCTGGGGGAGTCCTGGGGCCACTGGGCATTCTCGCAGAGGTTTGGTTCCCTGGGGCAGAGCTCAGCCCCGCCTCTCCCTCCTTCCTGGCTCGCCTCCTGCCACCACGACACTCGCAGACGCCAGAGCAGCGGGGCCGTCTATCTTAGACTGAGCCCCGCCGGAGCTGTGCGTCCAGGCAGACCCCTCCCGCCTCAGGAGCTCCTCTCACTGTCCCTCACGGCAACACCAGGAGCCCGGGCCCTGCCTGGGCGGTACCCCAGTCATGGTTTAAAACACAAACGGGAGCCCAGTTCTCAGGGGCTCCTCGGTGCTGGCAGTGAAAGGCGGGGTTAGGGTGCGAGCACCCACGCTGGTGGTTAGGTCAGCTTTCTGACGTGCCTGGTTTTGTGTGAAGTGGGAGACACCAATGTTCACAAACTAAACCGAAACCAGCCGACTAGGCCCGCCGCAGAGGGAGAAGAGGGCTGAGGGGGGCACCCCAGACCGGGGACAGCCACAGGAGAGCCAACGGCCGAGGCCTGGGCCTGGCCTCACCTGCCTGCAGAACGAGCTCTGTGGGGCTTCAGGGAGTTGCAAGATCAGGGCTCAGTCCATGTCCCACGTGCGGCACGGAGACCCTCGACTCTGCCTTTCCCCCTGCTCTCCGCAGCCGCGCGGTGTCTGCCTCTCCCCTTGGCACAGCAGATCTGCAGAGGGAGAAGCAGGGGCAGGACTCGAGGGTGTGAGGCTGCCCAATACGAGGGAAGAGCAGTGCTACACACAGGACGCACCCACAGAGGGCAGGGGCACACCGGCTGGGGGACGCCCCTGACACACAGCTGTCCCCGGCCCTCAGCCCCTGGAGTCGCCCCAGGAGCTTCTGGGACACAGATGCCCGGGCCACTTGGACCACTGCAGTGTGGACAGCCCAGGGCTCCCTGGACAGGCCCCTGCCTGACATCAGCAACAATGGGCTCCCTAGGAGCCTTCCCCCGGCTTCCCACCTGGCCAAGCACAGAAGCATCCGGAAAGCTGGCGATTCCGGCTCTGACCCCGCCACGGGAAAGCAAAGGCAGGGCCCCACTCCGCTCACGAGCACATTTCCAAGGTTTGAACGTGGGAGCCTCTCTGACCCAGCTCCCCTGCACCTTCCTCTGCCAGGCTCAGCAAGGCGGAAACCCGAATCTTCTCTGTTCACCTTCAGCCCCAAACAGCCCGTCCTCCTACCTGTCAAAGCCCTCTGGCTTCCCTAAATGAAAGCCACCACGACCAACACAGAGGGAAGGCGTTGGAGACACGAACACCGCGCCACATCCTGAAGCTCCCACTGGAACAAGGGCACGCAGGGTCGGAGCCAGGCGCTCCCTCTGCCTACCGTGAAACCGGAATCCAAGGCTCGCACTCTGGCTCCTTAGCGCCACGCGGTAGCAGGGCACAGGGGCTGGGCAAGCCTTGCTCAAGGAAGGGGCGGCAGCACCCGAGCCGGTGCAGGCTCGGCAAGTCCCGGAGTCGAGTCACGGCTCCAGACAGCACCGGAGCCAGGCCGCTGTCCGGCTGTGGCTTCCCCCAAGTCACTCATGGGGGCCACTGGGGGTAAGCCGCAGGCGCCCAGGGACACAGGGACCCACTTTGCCTGGGGCCTGTCCACTCGGGTCTCCCTGCCTTAGGGGCTTCCCTTATCTGTGGTCCGCACTGGCCCCTCTCTGGCACTGAGACCCCGGGGACCGGCTGGCACCTGGGCCCGACAGAGAGATCCCCAGGCCCCGGCAAGATCCTCGCCTGTAGCACACAGGGGAGGGGACCCTGAGTTTCACAGACACAGAGGAGCACTTGGCCAGGTAAGAATTGCAAAACGTAGCAGAGGACACCAAAGCCCAGGGAATCTAAGTAGCAGCAGTGACCAGCGCTGTGTGGGAGGGGGCGGGGCATGGCTCCTGGTCCCATCTTCAGCCTCTGCCATGGCAGCCTGGGGGCGGGGACGCTGGGCTCCGCGTGTGTGTGTGTGCACGTGCACGTGTTAGCTGGGGCTCTGGGTGAAGAACACATGGGAATTCTTTGTATTCATCATGTTATCTGTCCACAAATGTGACAGGATCACAAAATAAGACGACTTCTAGGCAAACAATTTACTGATTCCTTCTGACGCTGCAGCCGGTGATGCAGATCCCCTCATCCCAGCAGGCCGTGGGGTAATTCCTGGACCCCCATCACATTCCAGAGCCAACCTGGGGAGCACAGGAAGTGAGGGGGCCACGGGGGAGGTCCAGGCTGTGTATGCTCTCACTGTGGGCCCAGGAGGCGCTCTGGCCACCCCCACCCAGGGCTGGGCCCGGGGACTCCAGTGACGGTCACGTCTCTGGACGAAAAACACGGTGGCACTGATACTGGAGCATAAACACCTGTCTCAAGTGGTGAGCAAATTTAGAAGCTTCACACAGAGAGACCACACACATGCACACACACACACACGCACGCACACGCACACAGTGGTGAATCTGATCCGGAGATTAGCCAGTCCAGGCGCAGGCCTGCCCCAGGGAGGGTGCATGCAGGGGGCACGGCCGCCAGCGGGCAGAGCACGCCATGTACGGTCACTCGGCTCCCTCTTCCACCCACACGGACAGCCGCTATATTTAGACGGGAGCTGCCGCAGCCTGGGAGCTGCAGATCTGCCTCCTCCCGGGCCAAACCCAACGACAAAAACTGCAGGAACACGGGAGCAGCCACAGCCCCGGGCACAGGGAAACACCTCTTCTTGTGCGCCCTGGGGATTTCATTGTGGCCACCGACTGAGCACGCCGACAGGAGGCCTCCGGGCTGCACACGTGACTTCTCACAGCCCCCACAGCAGGCAGCGGCCGGAACACGCTGCTCCCAGACACTGGGGACCCTGTGTGGACCCACACAGCGGCCGTCTTCTCCAGTTACCCTGGGCCCCGCCTTGTGTGCCAGCCCAGCCCTGCAAAGTGACCACCGTACAGGGATTCACGGAGGTGCCTCCTGACAACCTTTGTGGAAGTATCTGCACACACGTTAAGGTGGACACGGAGCTTCGGCATCCTTGATATCACGGATGGAATCCTGACACCTGTAAGAGGGGCGGCGGCCCAGAGAGCCCGGGGAGCAGCAGTGTGGCCGCGCCCCGCCTCCCGCCCCTGCGTCTGCCACAGGCGCTTGCAAAGGGCTCCAGGCTTTCTGTGATGCTTTTCCCTGCTGTGTCTTTCACGAAGGCACCTGAAATTCCGAACTAGCTTACAGAGTCCTCCGATCAATTTAGTAGGAAGTGGGTTTTTTTTTTTTGTATATGCAATTTTCAAAAACAGACTTTTTAAAGTAGTTTTAGGTTCACAGCAAAATTGAGAGGGCGACACAGCGAGTTTGGGGCACACCCTGCCCCCACACGCACACCTACCCCATGGTCTGCACCCCGGACAGTGTGGGACCAGCGTGACATACAGGAGCAGTCGCTGCAGGCCACTCCCCCGTCACTCTCGGTGCTGCACCGTCCACGGGTGCAAACACGCAGCCACTGTACCTGCCGCGACCAGGACCCCAGTTTTCTCACGGCCGCCCCTCCCTCTCCGCTGACCCCTGGCAACCACTGACCACTGCACCATCTCCACACCTCTGCGGTCTGCAGAAGGTCACAGAGCTGGAGTCGCTCGGTGTCACAAGAACCTTTCCGCCCGCCTTCTTTCACTCAGTGACACCAACTCCAGGCTTCCCCCTCTCCCGTCTCAGGTGAAGACACAACTCACTGCTTTGTAGTGCCAAGCAGAATTCCATCTTGTCGACACACAGGGCACCTCTGTTCTACAAGACAACGAGGGGTAGGCGTTGTGGCGCAGCACGCTAAGCCAACGTCTACAATGCCCCAGGACCCCATATGGGTGCCAGTTCAAGCCCCAGCTTCTCTGCTTCTGATCCAGCCCCCTGCTAAGGCACCTGGGAAAGCAGCAGAGGATGGCTCAAGTTCTTGGGCCTCTGCCACCCATGCAGGAGACCAGGTGGACTTCTGGGCTCCTGCCTTCAGCTTGGCCCAGCCCTTGAAGTTTGGTGCCAGTTAGGGAGGAAGATCTCTCTGATTCTGCCTTTCAAATAATTAAATGTATCTTTTTGAAAAAATAATAAGAGGGGCCAGCGCCGTGGCCCACTTGGCTAATCCTCCACCTGCGGCACCGGCATCCCATATGGGTGCCGGGTTCTAGTCCCGGTTGCCCCTCTTCCAGTCCAGCTCTCTGCTGTGGCCTGGGAGTGTAGTGGAGGATGGCCCAAGTGCTTGGGCCCTGCACCCCATGGGAGACCAGGAGGAAGGACCTGGCTCCTGGCTTCGGATTGGGGCAGCACTGGCCATAGCAACCATTTGGGGAGTGAACCAACGGAAGGACGACCTTTCTCTCTCTCTCTCTAACTCTGTGAAATAAATCAAAAAAAAAATTTTTTTTTAAATAATAAGAAGAAAACAAAAAACACTTTGTATAAACAAACACTTAACGCAGCCACACGGCCTCGTTTCCCACACAGCACACGGGGAACCCGGCCAGGAAGTGAGGTCTGAGCAGTCACCGGAGCGGGGCAGACGGGGTGAAGACCGAACCCAAAGTCCACCAATCTAGCACTCGGCTGTGCTGCGCTCCATGCAGCCCGGACCCTGACAGTGGCAATGGCTCAGCCAGAGAGGGGTCAGCAGACACCGCTCGGCTGGCTCAGAGGAGGACGGGCGCCGACCTCGGTGGAGCGCGGCATTCTCCACTCTGCGCATCCCTCTGCTCTGGAGAGCCTGGCCCCAAGCAGTGCTGTGCCGACAGAGCGCACACAGAGCTGGGGCAGCACAGGGACCCGCAGCAGCTTCAAACTCGAGGGAGGGAAGCGCTGCTCTCCTATCAGTAGAGCCCTTGTTCCAAGAAGGAAGTCACCAGGACTGCACAGAGATGCAGGGCAGGGAGTCCCAGCGTCCCAGCGGCAGCACAGGGGAGCTCCAGGGACAGGACGTAGCTGAGAGGCTGAGCACGGGGGCAGAGGAGGGAGCAGCCCGCTGGAGTCGTCGGTGGACTCCAGGGCGTGGCCTGCACTGTGCTTACAGTGCCTTACAGCTTATCTTAGCTTTGAGAGCCACACTGTGAGACAGCGGCAGCCCAGCCCCAGGATGACCCTGGTCACACACACGTGGGAACAACGTGAACAGCATCACAAAGGTCTTCCAAGTAGTCGCCGAGGCTGGGCAGAAACACGCATGAACCAGCGTGCGTCAGAGAGGACAGCCCACGGGCGCAGAAACACACATGAACCAGCGTGCGTCAGAGAGGACAGCCCACAGACTCAGAAACACGCATGAACCAACGTGAGTCAGAGAGGACAGCCCACAGACTCAGAAACACACATGAACCAATGCGCGTCAGAGAGGACAGCCCACGGGCGCAGAAACACACGTGAACCAGCGTGCGTCAGAGAGGACAACCCACGGGCACAGAAACATGCATGAACCCACACACGTCAGAGAGGACAGCCCACGGGCGCAGAAACATGTATGAACCAACTCACGTCAGAGGACAGCCCACGGGCGCAGAAACACGTGTGAACCAGCGCGCGTCAGAGAGGACAGCCCACAGGTGCAGGAACACACGTGAACCCACACACGTCAGAGGACAGCCCTCGGCGGCAGGAACACGCGTGAACCCACACACGTCAGAGGACAGCCCTCGGGCGCAGAAACACGCGTGAACCCACACACGTCAGAGGACAGCCCTCGGCGGCAGGAACACGCGTGAACCCACACACGTCAGAGGACAGCCCTCGGCAGCAGGACGAGATGACCGCGTGCCGGAACTGTCCGAGCCAGACGTGAGCACAGCTGCTATAAACACTCTCCGAAGCAGGAGCAGACACAGGTGCAGTGGAAACACAGGGACTCGCAAAGAAAGAGCAAACAGAATGAAGAACTTCCTGGAAAGTCCAGATCTGAAAATACGGTACCTGAAGAGAACTCTCAGGGCGGGGTTCCACAGCAGCCCCCGACCTGGGACACCTGTCAGGAGCTGGTCTCAAATCTGAACAGCGTCAGACAGACAGGAAGCAGCAGGCAAAGGCCTTTGGGGAACACCAAGAGGGCCTATTCAGGGCCGTGGGGTCCTAGGAGGACAGAAAGAATGCAGAACACGAAAAGCAATTCAGGAATTACTGGCAGGAAGCTCCCCAGTTTAGCAAAACGACATCAACCTGCAGATTTAAGAGGTTCAGCAAACCCTGTGCAGGATGCAAACATCACAGTCCAAGGGCCTGAACCTCAGGCAAGGACAAAATCCCAAGAACACGCAGAGGAGAAGCTCACTTCCCGCGTGGAAACGAGGTGAAGACTGTGGAAAGTGCAGTGAGCGGAGGGCAGATTCTGCAGCTGCTGCAAGACCAAGTGCCCGCCAGACTCCCGGCCCAGGAACACTGCCCTCAGCCGTGCGGGCAGACGCAGGCCCTCCACGGCCAGCAGAACTATTTGCAAAGAATTTCCAACGTCAGTGCTTCAGGGAGAACTGAAACTACATGCAAAGGAGGCACACGGAGAGACAGCAATGGAAAACACCCAGGCCGACGCACTTCCCCTGGCCTCTTCTTTATTTATTTATTTTAAATTTTTTTTAAAGATTATTTATTTATTTGAAAGTCAGAGTTACATAGAGAGAGAAGGAGAGGCAGAGAGAGAGAGGTCTTCCACCCGCCGGTTCACTCTCCAACTGGCCTCAATGTCCAGAGCTGCGCAGATCTGAAGCCAGGAGCCAGGAGCTTCCTCTGGGTCTCCCAACACAGCGCAGGGGACAAGCACTTGAGCCAGACCATAGCAGAGAGCTGGATCAGAAGTGGAGCGGCCGGGACTCCACAGGGCCCATATGGGATGCCGGCACTGCAGGTGGCGGCTTTACCTGCTACACCACAGTGCCAGCCCCGGCCTCTTCTTTAAAATGTAGATGTGACACATAACCATGGGCACACCTCCACATGTAGCCTATATTCCACATGAATTACAAAACAGTGATTCGAGGAAGACTGAAACGCTTACCTAAGTTAGTCCAAAAAAACCATAAACAAAGGTCTGAGAACAACGTAAAAGATAAATTGAAATGGAATACTAAAAACAATTCAGTGCTCGCTTCGGCAGCACATATACTAAAATTGGAATACTAAAAACAATTCAAATGACTCAAAAGAAGACAAGAAAGGGAAACCAGGCACTGTAGACATTTAAGTGGTTCCTGTAAATCCAAATCTGTCAATAGAGACATAGACCAAATTCCTTCATTTATGTAAATGGTTTACTACAATATAATGGTTTAATACAATGATTTAATATACATGACCTAGTCACTGACAAAAAGAGATTATTGACCTAAGTCCTATGCTTCAGACACTCACTTTGAATGTCATAATGTAGGCAGTTAAAAGTAAAATGATGGGGCAACACAGCAAGCGACTGTTAACCAAAAGAAAGCAGAATGGCTGCATTGACATCAGACAAAGGAAAGAAAGACGCTAGGGACAAAGAGTGATTACCTAAGATAAAAGGGTCAGCTCACGGAGAAGACACAGCAATCCCAACGTCAGTCATCGAACACTGAAGCTTTGAAAGAAATGAAACAAATTGATAAACGGGATCAGAGACACAGACAAACCCACAGCCAGCCTTTGAGGCAGGCAACACCCCTCTGCTGGGGACCAACACAACCACACACAGCTACTCAGCCAGGGCCTCACAGGCACACAGGCACACAGGGTCCCCTGGAAGCTGCATGTGGGGCTCAAATTTGAATAGCCCTGCAGCAGGCTGATCTTTAGGCTGATGGTTTTACATGGCTATGAATGGTGTTATAATACCCAACCGGCTCCCAGCAGAAAATAAGCTCCCCACCCAGGTCTCCAGGGCTGAACAGTCCCCAACCAACTGTCATTTCTTGAACTCTACCCAGTTCAGAAATGCATTGTTTTCTAGTACACACAGAAAGTTCACCAAGAGAGACAATCTCCTGGGTCATGAAGTCTAGAAAGAACTGAAGGCACACAGAGTACGTTCTCCAAGCTGCCAGAACCAACAGCGTGGCACGGCTGCTAAGTGACCCAACGCAGGCAGGGAACCCACAACCAGCAGACGACGGGGGAGCAGTGCTTAGAAGGAGATGCGTGGCGTCGAATGCTTCCACTGGGAAAGAAAGGCCTCCAGCCAATAAATTAAGCATCCCCCTAACTCAAATTTGAAAATCAAGCTGTTTTATATTATTATTATTTTCTATTATTTATATAGTAATGAGTAGAAATTAGTGCCACAAGAAACAAAAAGCAATAGAGAAAACAATAAACAAAAGCTAGTTTTCTTGTAAAGCCAAAAAATATTCTTAAACATATAGCAACAATGGGAAGAAAAAGGAGAGAATACGTCCATCACTAACATGAAGAATCAAAAAGAAGGGACCACAGGAATCCCAGGCATTGAAAGAATGTGAGGGAATGAGACAAATATATCTCCACACATAGATCCCACAACTTAGACGAAATGGACCAATTTCTCAGAAATCACAAACTGCTGAAACTTACTGAAGATGAAACACACAACTCGAACGAACCTATCTGAAAATTTTGTTTGAAGCTGAGGACATGAAATTTGAATTTTTGTAATCAACAACATTATGAAGGAGCTGGCACTGAGGCACGGTGGACTAAGCCACCACCTGCACCGGCATCCCCTGTGAGTGCTGATTTGAGTCCCAGCTGCTCTGCTTCAAGTGCAGCTCCCTGCTAATGTGCCTGGGAAAGCCGCGGAAGATGCCCGAGAACTGGGCTCCTGCACCCCCGACGTGGGATTGCTGGATGAAGCTCCTGGCTCTGGCTTGGCCCAGGCCCAGCTGCTGCAGACATCTGGGGAGTGAATCAGCGGATGGAATCTCTCTCCCTTTCTCTATCTCTGTCTCAGTCTCTGTCTTTCCCTCCCTCTTATCTGCCTTTTAAATAAATAAATAAGTGCATCTTCATAAACAAGAACATTAAGAAAAAATAATTTTCAGGCCCATGTGGTTTCACTAGCAAATTCAATGAAACATTTAAGATGAAAGAAAAAAGCATTAATTCTATAAACCTCTTCTTAAAAAATAGAAAAGGAGGGAATATTTCCAAATGATAACAAGAGGCCGATAGAGCTCGAGGTCAAAAGAAGACAAGAGCCTCACAAGAAAAGTGCGGATCAAGGCTCCTCACGCAACAAGGACCCTCGGAACCCACCAGCACACAAAAAGGACAACACGCTCCAGCCAGGGGCGTCTAACTGCAGGAATCCAAGGCTGCTCCAGTATTCAACACTTGAATAACCTAACCCACCATACTCATCTACACTCACCATCTACACTCACCGCATGTGACAGACCCAGCAGCACCAGCTCTCGGGAAATCAGGAACAGAAGGGAACTCTCTCAGCCTGCTAAAAGGCATCTCCCCAAATCCCGCAGCCGTGGCACACACAACCGTGGGAGACTGCGCCTCTCCCTCAGGACCCGGAACAAGGCGAAGGCTCCACGGCACCTGCCAGCCTCCCACTGAGAGGACATCGCAGGAAAGGAAGAAGAAAGTGTGGACAGAGAAGATAAAACCATAACTGCTTTCCAGAAATACAGGGAAATCCCCACAGCATTTTCAAACAAAACAACCTCATAGAATTAATAAATGAGTTTAGCAATGGCATTGGCTATAAGGTCAACATTAAAAAATCAACTCCAGTTCTATACTAACAATCAACAATAAAAAACAAAATTTTAGACCACCACTTAAAAATGGCCCCCCAAAAGTAAATTGTTTAAATATAAATCTAATCAACATGGATAGGACTTTTATGCTGAAAACAAAACACTGGTAAAAGAAATCAAAGAAAATCTAGAAAAACAAAAAGACATGCATTCAGGATTGGAAGACTCAATTGATTTAATAAACCTTTAGATTCCCAGCATGGTGCTTTTGTAAACACAAACTGATTGCAAAGTGCATATGGAAAGGGAAAGCAATGGGACTAACCAAAACAATTTCGAAAAACAGTATTAGAGGAATTATACTACATACTTTGAAGATGTACTATAAATTACTGTACTCAAGATAGTATGGAACTCATGAAAGAACTATTATGAATGAATAAAAATAGATAATGGAGAAACAGAGCCACATAAAACAGGCAAGTGGTTTGAGAGGAAGACACAAAGACAACCAAATGGACAGATGACTGCCTTTTCAACAACACTGCTGGGACAACCGGACACTCTCTGCCCAAGGCAGGGAGAAGGAAGAGGCGGACAACGTGGACTGAAATCTCCAACTCAGAATGGACCACCCACGTACATGGGGAACTAAAGCTATGAAACCCGTAGTAGGAAACACAGGAGGCAACCTTGACAGCCTGGGTTAGGCAGAGTTCTCAGACGTGGCCCACAAAGCACATCGAGGGCAAGAAGTCAGGGGGGATAATTAACTTACAGTTAAAAAGACTAATCTTGTAAGACACTGCTAACTAACGATTACCCAAGCACTAGGCTGGAAGAAAATGTAGCAAATCGTATACAGAGACTAGGAGTTGTATCCACCTTATATGAAGACACTTCAAGATACAATGTTAGAAAGCTATAGTCCTATTAACAAGCAGGCGAAACACTTGCACAGAGATTTTACCAGAGAAGATACATGGATGGGACATAAATACATGAAGAAGGCTCACATCCTCAGCCACCAGGCCATCGCAGGTTCACAGCTGGAAGTGGTGCTCCTGTGCCCTCCCGGGGATGGTTAAATAAAACATCCTGAAACACCAAATGCCAGCAGGGTCAGGCAGCAGGCAAACGTCGGGCGTGTTGCTCACAGCAATGCAACACGGTCCGGCCGGCCTGGAAGGCAGTTTGGCGGCTTCTTATAAACATGTATCCACCATGTGACTCGGCAGTCCCACTCCTCGGTATTTACCCGGCAGAAATGAAACTCTACATGCACACTCACACACACAGACACACCCCCGCGCAGGGATGTTCACCGCAGCTCTGTTCACAGCATCAAACACTGGAAACACCCAGAAACACTGCCAACTGCAACGGGCCCACGGCACGGGAGACTGACACCTGGCAACAGAGAGGAAGGAGCACCGGCCGCACGGCAAGGAGCCAAACCTCAAAGGCCGTGTGCGGGGATGAAGCTCGGCCCAGAGGTTCTGTCCAACGTCCTGCTGACGCTCGCTCTCTGTCCTCAAGATCCCAGGCCCCTGCACCCCCAGCTGGGCTGCTGCCACCTTCCTCCTCGCCTCCTCAGTCGCGTGCTGCCTGGGAGTGTTGGCCACCCCCCAGTGCCAGCCAGTGCTCCCAGGTCCACTGTGCCTGCTCAACCCTCCCCACACACGCTCTTCCCAGGCACCTGCTCGGTCTCCTGGCGGCAATGGCCAAACAGCAGCGTGTCACACCAGAATGGCTGGCCAGGGTTCACCAACTTAGCCCACATTCTGTGACACTGAAATGTGGGACTCAATGTCTGTGTCCCCCTGAAGTCCTTACACTGAAACAAGGCCACGTGCTAGGATGGGGGACCTTCATGGACGAGATTAGTGCCCCCTCCCTGTCCCCTTCTCCCTCAGCCCCTGTGTCAGGACACAGTCAGGAAGGGCGCCCTCACCAGGAACTGGTCGCGTGGGCACCTTGATCCTGGATCATCCAGCTCCCAGAACTGTGAGCAAAGAAGTGCGCTGTTGAAGCTGCCCACTCTGGGGCAGCCATGTCAGACCCCCACGGAAGACACCCCAATAAACAGCAACTGATCACAGGAGGCCCAGACTCTGCATTGATGGGGCAACCCCAGAGCTTGAGAAAACTCTTCACCCCCATCAGCACCTTCACGGCTCCCTCACCTGTTGTCACCAAAGCTGCTGCTTGCCCTTCCCCCACATACCTGACTCCAGAGTACACAGCTCTGCCAGCAGCCAGGGGCACCGGGTCAGCGGCTGTGGGTGCAGGGCCGCTGCCTCCCTCGTCTCCACACATCGCTGAGCTGCACACCTGAACCAAGGCCAACAGGACCTGTTCCATTCTCTTCCCAGGCCTCAGACATCCCATGGCAGTGTCACTGAGACTCGGGACAGCCCAGTGATGGTGTCTGTCACCAGACTCGGGACAGCCCAGTGATGGTGTCTGTCACCCAGACTCGGGACAGCCCAGTGATGGTGTCTGTCACTCAGACTCGGGACAGCCCAGTGACGGTGTCTGTCACTCAGACTCAGGACAGCCCAGTGACAGTGTCTGTCACTGAGACTCGGGACAGCCCAGTGCTGGTGTCTGTCACTCAGACTCGGGACAGCCCAGTGCTGGTGTCTGTCACTCAGACTCGGGACAGCCCAGTGACGGTGTCTGTCACTGAGACTCGAGACTGCCCAGTGATGGTGTCTGTCACTGAGACTCGGGACAGCCCAGTGATGGTGTCTGTCACTCAGACTCGGGACAGCCCAGTGACGGTGTCTGTCACTGAGACTCGAGACAGCCCAGTGACGGTGTCTGTCACTCAGACTCGGGACAGCCCAGTGACGGTGTCTGTCACTCAGACTCGGGACAGCCCAGTGCCAGTGTCTGTCACTGAGACTCGGGACAGCCCAGTGACGGTGTCTGTCACTCAGACTCGGGACAGCCCAGTGACGGTGTCTGTCACTCAGACTCGGGACAGCCCAGTGACGGTGTCTGTCACTGAGACTCGGGACAGCCCAGTGACGGTGTCTGTCACTCAGACTCAGGACAGCCCAGTGACGGTGTCTGTCACTCAGACTCGGGACAGCCCAGTGCCGGCGAGTGTCACTGTTCGCGGCACGGCAGTGAAACACCAGTGCAGCTGCCTTCATAGAGAAAGGATGGCTCAGACTCCGCCCCCCTCGGCTGTATCACCCGCTGGCCGACCGCCATGGCAGGAGGGGCACGGGAGCAAGAAGCCCCATGAGAAAGACGTCATGCTCACCCTCGTGACGATTCACTCGCTCACCCAACAGCTCCTCAGAAACAGCCTCCCAGTGAGCCAAGGACCTCCCACATGGCCACACTGAGGACCACGCTGCCAACACACGCACCCACCCAAACCACAGCACAGGACTGCAAAGGAGACTCAGCGAGCGCCGTTCTGGCACCGCCCTTACTGCCTTCATGTTAGCCCACTCCAGACCCCAGGACGCGCCTGCAGGGGTGACGGCAAGCGCCCTTCCAGTGTTGGCCATCCACGCGGTCTCCACGTGGGTCACCTAGTACATCCGGCCCTTTCTCCCCTCGTTCTGCATTTGATGTGGCAGTGCAGCCGGTCACCTACCCTACCTGTTCCACCACTGACACACGTCTCAAATCCTTTCCTCTCTCTGCTCCAGCCCCAACCTTCCGCCTTGAGGCAGCGCCCTTCCCCAGCTGTGCCCGGCTCCACGGCGCCTGCCCCCGGAGCTGTGGCACGACTTCCCCACAGCAAGCAGGGACGTCAGACCCGTGCCCGAGGGCAGCAGAGCTGCAGGCTTTCACGTCTTGGTCTCGCCCAAGTCTTCCTGCAGGGGCTCCCTGTGGGGCGGGGTGCGGCCCCCACCGCTGCAGGGGAGGTCTCATTCCCCACCAAGGCCGCGCTTCGCTCCTGCAGCTCTTCATGAGGACAAGCAGCCCTCTCGTTCCCTCCTGGCGCTTCCTACTGCCGAGCCAGCGGCTCCCACACACGCAGACTGGTTCTCACCCCGCGGATGCTCCGCCGGCACCTGTGTCCACGTCACGTGGCTCCACTCCTGGCCCCTCTGCTCCTCCCACCAGACACCACATGGCAGGTGCATGGCAGGTGCCTGGAGACTATAACTGAACCTTTCCCGTGGGGCTCACAATGTCCCTAGCAGTGGTGACCAGAACAAGCGGCAGGTGCCGGGAAAGACGCCTCCTCCAGAGGACTGCATGGAGCCTGCCCGACTCTGGATAACGGGATGGACATGCTCGCTTCCCTTTTGCCCAGCTTGTCACAAGCACAGACTTGGCTCTGTGAGTAAAATATCCCTCTGCCTGCTGCCTCTGCTTGGTCTGGTCTCCGGCTGCTACTTTTATTAGCTCTCCTGCATATGTGCCCTGTGGCAAGGATTGGGAAAATGCTGCAGAGAGAAACAGCAGCAGGAGAAGACAGAGGGAGGGAGCCCTGAGGAAGGGGTGGGGGCAGGAAGCCCTCAGCTGCACTCGCGTGCACACGATCAACAGCAGGCACCAGTCAGGGCAGCACATGGCAGCCGCTGGCTTGCCAGGGGACTGTCACCGCGGCAGCACGTGGACTTCCCTTGACATTCAAACCTGACTGCTGATGGTAGGAGCCTGGGCTGTGAAGGGACAGGCGGCCGGAAGGCCAGGCAGGGCAAGCACCAGGCTCCTTCCAGCAGCAACTCTGGGAAATCCACCACGTCACAGCTCGGGCAGTGGCATGGGGCCGTGTGCACAGCCTGCCTATCTTCTCAGACACAAATCCGGCAGTCTGCCCTCGCCCAAAAAGCCCAGAGACAAAGGGAGAGGGCGCGTGAAGCACACGTGTCATCTTCGCTGGAGCTCAAAGCTGAACCCATCACTGCCCCAGGCGAGCCCCGCTGGAACCCCCAGGCCCGTCCTCACAGCCTCTGCCTCCTCCCCTGTAAGCTTCGGGGAGATTCAGCTACCGAAACACAGATGTCAAGCACTCATGCACCAGACGGCACTTCCTGCAACTGTCCAGCGGCTGCTCCCTGCACTCACACTGGACTTCAGACACGAAGGCTGCAGCCAGGGCCACAGGCCCCCTTGGGCTATGAGCGCATCCTGCAGTAATATCACACCCCAGGGCCATAGAGCTCAGGTCCCTGTCTTCCCAGCCAGGTCTCCCTGGGGTCTCCAGCACCCAGCCTATCTCATGCCCAGGCTCAGTGACAGCTGGGCAGGAGTGAGGGAAGAACAGCCAGCTGCAAGGCTTGCCGTGGAAGGAGACAGGAACCCAGGCATTTGAGCCACAGGAGAAGTAGGGGCCGGCACTGGAGTGCAGCAGACTGGGCAGCAGCATACGGTGCCAACAGCCCGGACAAGCACCAGTTCAAGTCCTGGCTGCTCCACTTCTGATGCAGCTCCCTGTAAATGCACTTGGGAAAGCAGCAGAAAACTCGATGAGTGCTTGGGCCCCTGCACCGGTGGGAGAGACTGGGATAGGGTTCTGCGCTCCTGGCTTCCCTCACCTGGATTAAATGGATCCTCAAATCAGCCACTGCTTTTCCTGGATTGGGGGAAGTTCCCTGAAAACTAGTCTGTTCCAAAATCACTTATTTGAAAACTCTGATCATTTGGAATGCGTCCTGCTGAATTATGAGTGAGAGTAATGCAAAACAAAAAGCTGAACCGGCAACCGGGAAAACAGGACTTGGACGGCACGACCCAGCGTGCGCTGCTCACATGGCCAGCTGACCTCCCGAGCCCGGTGTTTCTGAGCAGCCAGCAGAGTCCCTGCACCTCTGCAAGTCCCCTCTCCTCCGGCCTCTCCCTGTGAGTGTGTGCGGCACACAGGCAGCCCGGAGCAGAGCAGGGTGAGGGTCCTCGGTCTGTCCTCCCCTCCCCCAGGCAGCTCTCCATACCTCCTGCAGACCTTAAGGGAGGCAGACTGGAAGCAGGGACATCATCCTCCATGGTCTGACTTGCACACAGCCCGTGCCCTGCCCAGCAAGGTACACAGGAGTCCTGGAGACCCTGTGGTGCAGGCAGGCTCGTGCCTGACTGTCGCGTGCCCCCTGCCTCCCGCAGGCCCACACAGACGAGGTGTCCGGGAACAGCCCCGAATCCCAGGACCCTGTCCTGCGGCCCCACCGTCTGAACATCCCTGCCGCCCGCCCTGGGCGCTCTCGGGGGTCCGCACTTCCCCAGACCTTCCTCCCTCCTTCGGGATCGTGAAGAAAACTAACTCCCCCCTGGATGAGGCTGAGTGTCCGGGTAGAGCTGATCCGTGGCTGAGACCACGTGCGAGCCAGCACTGCCCAGGAGGGCCTCTCACAAAACACGCAGGGGTCCCTGGCCACACCCCACACAGACAACCAAGCCTCCTGCTCCGCGGGGCGTTCCAGAAGCATTCCGTGGCTGCCCGTCCACTGCCCTTGCCTTAATTACTTACTGGAGATCTGCCCTTGCTTCTGTCTCGTGGGCTCTGTCAGGGCAGGGACCCCAGCACCCTGAGTATTCACTGAGGCTTATTTTTGGAGAAAAAAAAATCTTAAGTCAATTCAATGAATGACAAGACAGCCCTGTGCCAGAGGAAACAGATCATTCTAACGCCCCTGTGACTGCAGGGAAATATGGCAGATACTTGACAGAGACTCAGACATGACAGGGGCTTCCCTGGGCGCCCCGAAATTCGCACTAGCAGCTAATGCCTCTCTTCCAGCCACTTCCGGAAGCCCTCTCGCATCCTGAGACGGAAGATGTCTGATTACATGAGGGAAATAAAAATAAAAAGTTAAGCTGGGCTTTACTTTCTTTCTTTGCCTTTCTTTTACTTGGTTTGAGTTATTATTTTTTTCTTTTTTTAACCAAAGCATTATTCTCCACAAGGCAAATTAATATTTCATACCTCTTTGGTCAACAACCTAAACTTAGTTTTCAGACAATCCTGTACAAGCAACCTAAATACACAAACCTGAAGAATTTTCCAGAGCAGGTTTTGTTTGGCGACCTCGCACAGCCAGGCACCAAGGACAGCACAGAGCGGCTCCGACCTGGGCTTCCTTTGGCTTTTTAAAGCAGTGTAGTCCAACCGGGAGAAGCGTGTCCTGAGGGGGACATTCTGTAACAGCTATGCTCACGACTCCCGAGCAGGCCTCTGGGAGAGCTGGCACGGAGCACTGTGGTGGCACACGCTGAGGGAACCACAGGGTGGGTGAACCCGTCTGAGTCACGGGGCGTTCCAGGGAACACCGGGCAGAGTCCTGCCCCACCAGGGCTGGGTTGGGATGTCCAGGGAGGGGCCAAGGTGTGTATCCACAAGGTGCCTGGGGACTGTGACACACACGGGACAGAATGTGCCCCATCTCCACCCCAGGACAGACTGGAGCCTGCACAGTGATGGGGTGGACGCGGCAGCAAGGCTGAACCACAGCGGCATTTAAGCCAGACAGGGGAGCCTGCTGTGCAAACAGGCACCGGCAGGAACCACGCCAGGGCCACGGCGGGCATGGGACTGCCCCACACGCCACGTGTGCTCGCTTCTCAGAACGTGTGGCTTTGTTTGTTTTCAACAGCAGGCTAAGTTTTCATAGCTTTGAGACTCTTCGTATAAACAATAGCACACACCTGTGGGCAGAGCCGGCCACGTGTGGCTGCTGGTATGAGGAAAAGCAACCACGAGAGAGGCCTGCCAGCACCACCTTGGGGAGGGGGCGTGTGTGGCTGTGACCGTGTCTCCTGGCCACAGCCCCTCGGGGCACTTCTTAACAGGAGTGAACCGAGGTACCTGGAAGCAGAAGCCCAGCCCAGCCTGCTCTGTGAGTCCCAAGTAGGACCAGCGTCCCACACTCACGTCTTCAAGGGTGGGGCCTGGCCCTCCCGAGAGGACGGGGCGCAGTGGCTGATCCTGCACCTGACATCCAACATGAAGCCAGTGACCCTGTGTGGCAGCTACGTCCAGGCTACCATTGGCCTCACGGCTTGGTCCTCGTGGTGCCTCTGGAGTCCCGTGCTCTACAGGTGGTGGGCACCCGCACCACGGGGACACCAGGCAGACACACGAGGGGTCTCCACAAAGCGCAGAGGCATCCTGACAAAAGTCCACAGAATGGAGCCGTGCCCGGCCACCGCACAAGGCTCGAAGCGCAGCTGCGACCTGCTAGGAGAGCCTGGGTCAGAACCGGCCAGCAGAGCGCTCCCCGAGGGCTGCCAAGTTCTAGGGCAGCGGTGGGTACCTTCAGACCAGGCCCCCCTTTCCCGAGGCAGTGACAGTCTGTCACCGCTCACCAGGGCTGGGCCAGGCAGCGCCAGCCCCGAAGCGCCAAGGCACCCAGCACCAAGGCCGAGGGCACAAGCCACACAGGCCACTTCCTCGCTCTTCATGGCACCTGGCCCCTTCCCCACCTGGCAAGCAGGAAGAACGGCCTGCCCACGAGACTCGGGTGAAAACACAGACGCTGGGATCCGCGAGCTGCGGAAGGGTGCCTGTGTGTGCATTTCTGTCACGGAGACCCCAGCCCTTCACACGCTGGAGCCACGGCCTCTTCGGTAGGGAGCAGCGAGGACCACGCCAGGGTCCTCGCAGGGAGGCCTCGCAGGACAGGAGGCCGCGCCAGGGCTCTGAGCACAGAGGACACCCAGGACTGGGGTCCGATCCCAGCACTCACTCCCGCCTCCCGCTTCCTTTCTCCTCCCCAAGACCCTCTGCAGCTGGCCTCCCTGACCACAGCCGAGGTTCCTGGAGCAGGAGGCAGAGCTGGACTGTGCTCCCCACACGGCAGAAGGCGTGGTCAGGGAGCAGGCAGCATTGTCCGCCCTCCTGATACCAGCACACCTCCTCCCAAAGATGAGCCCACACAGCCCTCCATAGTCTGCCCACACACATACACTCCACCCCCGTGGACCTGGGCATCCTGGGGACACCGAGGAGGGTGGCGAGGCTGTAGGCAGCTGCCCCACGCAGCCACATGTCACTGCCGGGCTGCCTGGGAGGTGGGCAGCCGGCTGTTCGGAGTTCTATATTGCAAAGAACTTCTGGAAATCCTTTGCTTCAACGATACTGTGAAACAGGAAAGGAGATAATCAGGGGGGCACGTGCGATCCCAATTACCCTGATCTCCTCCTGTCTCTCCCTTTCTAACGTCACAGCTGTAAGCGGCCTACAGGGCCAATAACCCACGGCAAACTGGCCCGGTGCCCTGCCTCGCCCATCTCAGTCCCACCTGGAGCCAGCAAGGGGGACCCTGAGCCCAGCAGGTGGCTGGCAGTCCTGCGTGGCACCATGGCGGGCTAGCACTCGTCCTCCTGGTTACACGCGTGGGCTGTGTAAGCCGAGCAAGCCGCCTGCCCTCTCTGGACTCAGCCCCAAGAGTGACCAGGCCCCTGAGGGGTGAGTGACAGTTTGTGGACACTAGCAACATCACAGGCAGATACGGCATGAGTCCAAGACCAAGTGAGCTCAAGGCCCCCGCACGGACCGAGTGTGGGGGTGTCAGGGTAAGGTCCCACTGCTACAAAGCTGGAGGCTTGCTGTCACAGGGCCACCTCCTTGCAGACGGTCCACAGAGCACACCTGAGTAGCAGGGGACTCCAGGGCCACCACGCACCTGCGTGGACGGTTCAGGGGTCTTGTTCTCTCTCGCTTTACAGTCAGGGTGACGTGCAGCCTTAGATTCTAGGCTCAAACTGCAGGTATCAGAGCATCGAGGGCTCTCACCCCCAGACAGGGCCCCTGAAACCTGTCACAGGGCATGTCACACCAGTGCACCCACAGGCCTGGGTCTGGGTGCCTCCCCCTGTGACACCGGAGCACTGGGGGAGGCTCACTGTCCTCCGGCACCCACCCTGGGAGCCCCGCCCACACAGCCAATCCTCCCCCTCTCTAGGCACACCTGCTCCTGCTGTGGGAACATCCAGGAAGCCCCAAGGCCTCCCAGTGTCCTGACCCAAAGGACCCGAGCCCCACCTGGCGAGATGAGGACTGCACGGGGCTGCGGGGCCCCTGCATCCAGACCCGGCGTCGCCCACGCCCATGAGCTGCCCTGGTCACGGTGCCCAGCCTCTCTGTCCCCTATTCCTTGTGCCCACTGTGGGAGGAATCCTGGCCTCCACTCTGCGGGTGCCGTGAGCAGCAGGTGACGGAAGACACAGCAGGACGCACACTGCTGCTGGCTCTGTCGGCACCCACGTCTGCCGCGCTGATCCCATCGCTGCCAGCCCGCCTCTCCTCTTCGAGACGGTGCCTCATCTGCGGGCTCACGGAGACGCGGCTGCCCTGGGCTCTGACTGACCTGCAGCACCCTGGCCGCTGCCCTCGTGTCCGGCCCCCACAGGCAGAGACCATCTCTGCAGCCTCACCTGGGGCAGGCACTAAGAAATCACGCAGGCTGGCTGGCTGGCGGGGCCCAGATCCGGCCTCACCGCAGCACGGGCGGCTTGGAGGGGCCAGCTGACTACAGCAGCCACACCAGCACCTGCGAACGGTTCCGTGATGAGAAATGCCCCCCTGAGACAGCCATAACTGAACACCACAGACAGGGCCACCCACAAACAGGACTCTGCAGCCCAGGTTCTGGGGCGGCAAGTCCAAGAGCGCGGCGCTGGCCCCTGCCCCAAGTGGGCGGAGCCAGCCTGCGACACGATGGGGAGACAGAGAGGCCGGCAGAATGGGCTCCTCTTCCCCTCCACAAAGCAAGGGTCCCATCATGAGGAGCCCACCCTCATAAACCTCCTGCCACCCTCCTGACCTCTCAAAAGCCCCACCCCCACACAGTCCCTCCCATCCTAACAACCCCCCAAAGTCCCATCCCCATACAGCCCCTCCCATTGTAACCACCCCCAAAACCCCACTCCCAAACAGCCCCTCCCATCCCCAAAGCCTTACCCCAAACAGCCCCTCCCATTGTAAGCACCCAGGACCCCTCCAAAGCTTCACCGGCAAGCACCACGTGGGGCTCCCAGCACATGGCTTTGGGGAGACACTCAAGCCACGCCAGCATCCTCTGTTCACCTCACCTGATGAGCCACAGATTTTTGTAATCTAAAGAGTCACATTTGGGGCCAGCATTGTGGTGCAATGGGTTAAACTGCCACCTTTGATGCCGGCATCCCACAGGAGCACTGGTTCAAGTCCCGGCTGCTCCACTTCCAATTCAGTCCCTGATAACGAGCCTGGGAAGCAGCGGAAGATGACCCAAGTACTTGGCCCCTACACCTACATGGGAGACCTGGATGGAGTTCTAGGCTCCTGGCTTCGGCCTGGCCTCGTCCCAGCCATTGTGGCCACCTGGGGAGTGAATCGGAGGTGGAAGATCTGTTTTTCTCCTTCTCTCCATCTCTCTCTTTCTGTAACTCTGCCTTTCAAATCAATCAATCTTAAAAAAAAAAAAAAGGTCACAATTCTAGTGACAATTTTGCCTTCAAAGTACAGGAACTTGAGCTGAGCTCATCTTCACTCCCTGACAGTGGACTCCTCCTGGTTCACAGTCCATGCTACCCAGGGCACCAGGCCGGGAGCCCCTCCCCCAGCACAGACCAGGTGACTCATCTGATGGCACGTGCAAGATCCCTGGCTCCATTCCCCAGTGTGACGCTGAAACCATGACAACAAAACACCAGGCACAGGGCCGGGTTCTGAGAGGGGAGCCGCCGCTTCCGCCCCTGCAATCGAAACCGGTCCCTCGCAGGCTAGAATGAAACCAGCCATAAAGACGGCCATGAAGTGGCTGCCCCAGCCTCGCTCTCAAGCTGGCACTCAGACCACAGTCAGGCTCACGCCCTTACCTCGACTGGCAGAAAGCAGGGCCTGGGTCCATGTTTGACACCCTCCTGTGAGATCTGGGGACACAGACGTAAACCCAGTGGGCAGGCTGACCCCGTGGAGGGTCGGAGGACACAGTGGCGCCCCCACCCCAGCGGGAACACAGGCAGGGGGCCTCCTGCTTGGCACTTCCTCCAGCAGAAACAGCCCAGAGCAGGAGGCCACAGCCACGGGGACGCGCTGAGCGGGGACTTTACGGAGCCCTTAGTGTCCCGTGTGTCACACAGGACACACAGCCGCCCCCTCCCCCCAGGAGGGCACACACACACTCTGCTCTTTCTGCGTGGGTCCATTCCCCACACCTCCCTAGTGGACAACAGGCCTGCTCAGTCGTCCGTAAAACGTCAGCACTGTCATGACGTGAAGCCATGCTGCTCACTTGTGGGCCCCTGTGCCACTTCAGTCCCACAGGCTGCAGCACGGAAGGACCAGACCAGGGGACCGGCACATCCGTCCCCTAAGCTAGGGATCGAGCGTGGTGGTGGGAGTGCTTGGAATCCCACCAGGGGCTATTCTGAAGTCCTCCTTCATCAGCGTGGGCCAGAGTTAGCCCCTGTGCTACAGAGCCGCTGGGTCACTCCTCCCTTAAACGTCAGGCGACTGAAGGGTGCCACCTCCCAGGCACCTGAGCTTGCCATCAAAGCCGGCGGTTCACTCCTGGTGAGCTCTGCAGCCGCCATCTGGTCCTGGACAGGGGAGCACTGAGCACTTTACACACCCAGGAACAGAAAGCCAGCATCAAGGGGCAGCACTGCGGGGCGGGCTGCCGCCTGCGACGCCGGCTCCCAGCGACAGCACCAGCTACTCCCCTTCTCATCCAGCTCCCTGAGAACGTGTTTGAGAGGCAGCAGAAGATGGCCCAAGTCCCTGGGTCCCTGGGTCCCCGTCACCCAGGTGAGAGACCACGAGGGAGTTCTTGGCTCCTGCCTTAGGCCTGGCCCAGACCCAGCTGTGTGGCCATTTGGGAAGTCAACCAGCAGAGGAAAGACTCCCTCTCTCTCCCTCTCTCTCTCTGTCTCTCTCTCTCTCTCTGTGTGTCTCTCTCTCTCTCTGTCTCTCCCTCTCTCTCTCTCTGTCTGTCTCTCTCTCTGTCTCTCTCTCTCTCTGTCTCTCTCTCTATGTGCACGTGTGCCTGTGTGCTTATATGTATGTGACTTTGCCTTTCAAATCAATCAATAAAAAATTGTTATGAGTCAACAGTAAGAAAACATCTCAAACACAGATCTTTCCTGAGGCTGCTAGTCAGTGCAGACCAACAGTTAAGCAAAAGGCAACAGGCAGACAAGAGGTCTGTGGAAAAAGCAACTGAGATAGTGTTATTTTGTTCAAGAAGTTTGGAAATCCACACATGAGGATTTTCCGAAAGTTAGAAGACGCGTATTATGAAAAGACTATGACTGGGATTCACATTGTTTTGCACCAAAATAATGTTAGCTGTTAATTCTGCTTTTCAAAGACTTTTTAAAGTACCCTCGAATTCTCCCAACTCTGCCTATGTCACTTACTCTAACTGGTTACAGGAGACAAAACAGACGATTCCACACAGGGAAGCAAACCTCATCAAGAGTGATACACTGGATTTTTGACAATGATGCAAAGCCAGTCTGAAAGAAACAGAAAACAGATGGCAGGAGGTTCCACTTGCATGGGCCTGGGACAGCTAAGGACGCACACACGACACTCACACCATCCAACAGCCCGGATGGGAGGCCGGGCTCCAGGAACGCTGTCCCTGGTGGAGGAGGGCGGCTGTGGCTGCCCGGCTCAGGGTCCCTGGGCGGGAAGTGGAAGAGGCGTATGGACCCCAGGAAGCACACACAGGGCCAGGTGCAGTGACCCCCACACAGGGCCCTCCTCGACCCACTGCAGCACAGCTACCTGGGGGCTCCATGGTGCCTCCACGCCCCGTGCCCCGCAGGGCAGAGGCAGGTAAAGAACACCCGCTCCTTAGCAGGACTCAGAGTGTGCATCCGCGGGGCGAGCAGCGCTCCGTGCGTCCATGAAGCGCAGTGAGCTGAGCCACATCCCGGATAAAAGAGGAGCCTCGGAGACGTTTATTAATTCATCAGCCGGGATCAAGGCAGAGCGTCTGCTGGCGGGGGCAGGGGAGAGTCTGGATCCTATTCCTCCAATTAATTCAGAAACCCTTTCGCCGGCCTCACCATAGCTGGGGGGGGGGGGTCCCCTTCTATCACACGCCACAGGTTTCCCTCAGAACATGATCCCACCGAGCAGGCCGGGGCACAGCAGCACAGTGCCTGCACAGGGGTCCTGCAGCAAAGCGCTGCCGAGGGGCACCACGGGCAGCCCCTCCACCCAGGGATGGGCCAAGGGGACCCAGGCACGGTCTCTGCTGGTGCAGTGGGCTGACCACAGGAGAAGCAGCCAGACCTGGCCTCAAGTCAATAGCAACCTCGTCCACACCACGGCGAAGACAGGCCCCAGCCTGCCCAGGCCCGGTGCGTGCTGAGTGTGCTGTGGCCACCTCCAGCAGCCAGAAATCTCACGGCTGCAAGTGACTGCGGCGCGAAGCAAGGTGCACTCCTCCGCAGAACACGTCTGTTTCCTGTCTTAGAAGTACGTACGACCAAAAAGCCGTGGCACCAGAACCGGGACACATTATGTGAAGTAAAAAGGAACTGACGAACACCACAGAGGCATTCCAGAGTGAACTCTCTTCCCAGAGTAAAGTGGTCCGTTCCAGAACTCGTTTTCTGAACCCTGTGAAGCGCACACGCGAGCCTCAGTCAGGGCACGTTCCTGACCTCAGATGCCAGGAGCTGGGAGCTGGCTGTGCGCGAGGGCTCGGCCAAGCTCGAGTACCAGGCGTGCACGTGCGACATCGCGTGAGGGACGGGCAGGGGCCAGAGGAGACCTGCAGCCCTCCCCCTGCACATGTGCCGCCACGGCTGCGCTGTGTGCTGTGGCTGGGGTCGGCACAGACTGGAGGGAGGATGTCTTTGGTCCCCCACCCCCACCCCGTGATGACAGACATGAGACAGACGTGCGGGCGACATCTCGGTGGCATCCGGCAGCAGCCCTGTGAATGGCAATGTCTGGTTGCTGGCCCCAGTCAGCCACTCTCCTTGCAAGCTAATGGTTTGTTTATTGAACATTAGTGGGTTTGCTCATAATTAGTAGGGTTCTGGCCAACCAAACTGTATTTAGGGACTGAAAAATTAGCCGCATGAACAGAATCACACACAGCAGCTGTATACTCACTCCCACACAAGCCTATTTTTAAAAGCAACTCCCAAACCATTAAGTTGGGGGAGTGGGGGGGGTGGCGGGGACTGCCAGACTGATATGGAAAACTGCTGCTTTACCATGTGCTGGCGTCAGCTTTAACTTCATGCCCACTCCAACACACCTACTTACACACATGCACACCACATGTAAACACACACACAGGCATGCACGTATATTGTGCATAACGTATACCGTATGTACACATGCATGCATATGCACACACATACAAGTCATACACGCATGCACACACACACACACACAACACAAGCCCTGCTATGGTTGGAACAAGATGCAGCTCCTAAACTCCGGCAGACATTTAATGCACGAAGTCCAACTACGCCACTGACCAATGCCACACTGTCCTGGAGACATCCCTGCCTCCCCGGAGCTCAGAATTCCACGGTGAGACCAGTGAATGGAAAACTCTAACAAAGAAGAGAGCTTCTAACAGGCAAGTGGGAAGTGCAGAGGCACACACCACAGAGCTAAGGCAGGCAGACCCTGGAGAGGAGTCCCAGAGAGCTCAGGAGGGGAGCCCACTGCACTGTGACACAGACAAGGACACCGGGAGAGGATGAGAAAAGTGCCCAGGGCAAGGAGGCAGCAGTGAGCTCTGGGCAGGGGACAGCAGCACAAGCCGAGGTACAGCCCCACTGGCACCACGGAGCCACTGTCCCAAGTCCACGGATCCAAACCAAACCAGGTAGACCCTCTGCTCCTCAGGATCATTCGCAGCTCCCCCAGGTCTCCTCACCTCCGCTCCCCCAGGTCTCCCTCACCTCCACTCCCCCAGGTCTCCTCACCTCCGCTCCCCCAGGTCTCCCTCACCTCCGCTCCCCCAGGTCTCCTCACCTCCGCTCCCCAGGTCTCCTCACCTCCGCTCCCCCAGGTCTCCTCACCTCCACTCCCCCAGGTCTCCTCACCTCCGCTCCCCCAGGTCTCCTCACCTCCGCTCCCCCCAGGTCTCCTGGTCTCCCTCACCTCGGCTCCCCCCAGGTCTCCCTCACCTCTGCACCCCCCAGGTCTCCCTCACCTCTGCTCCCCCCAGGTCTCCTCACCTCCGCTCCCCCAGGTCTCCTCACCTCCGCTCCCCCCAGGTCTCCCTCACCTCCGCTCCCCCGAGGTCTCCCTCACCTCCGCTCCCCCAGGTCTCCTCACCTCCACTCCCCCAGGTCTCCCTCACCTCCGCTCCCCCCAGGTCCCCCTCACCTCCGCTCCCCCAGGTCTCCCTCACCTCCGCTCCCCCCAGGTCTCCCTCACCTCCGCTCCCCCCAGGTCTCCCTCACCTCCGCTCCCCCAGGTCTCCTCACCTCGCTCCCCCAGGTCTCCCTCACCTCCGCTCCCCCCAGGTCTCCCTCACCTCCGCTCCCCCAGGTCTCCTCACCTCCGCTCCCCCAGGTCTCCTCACCTCCGCTCCCCCAGGTCTCCCTCACCTCCGCTCCCCCCAGGTCTCCTCACCTCCGCTCCCACAGGTCTCCTCACCTCCGCTCCCCCCAGGTCTCCCGGTCTCCCTCACCTCCGCTCCCCCAGGTCTCCCTCACCTCCGCTCCCCCCAGGTCTCCTGCATCTTTGGCCTCACTACATTCTGCACTTGGGGAGGACACTGGGCAGCAAGGCTCTGTGGACATCTGGGCCAGGATCCCACCAGGAGCTGTGTCCAGAGAGGCCTGTGACCCAGATGGAGGGGAAATGCTACCTTGTGTGACCGACACCAGGCCTACATCTCATTCCTGACCAGTGTTCTTTCTACTCACCCTCCTGTATGCCTTTGACAGGAGAAAGTCAAACAGGATTAGCACAGCAGGAGGCATTTATCACAGCAGACACCCTGCCTGGTCCACAGAGCCACGGACCCTGCAGGGGGCTCGGTGGTGTGAGCACATCCAGGTGTCCACTGAGAAGCCCCAGCAGGTGCCCTGGCCACCCCTGTCTGGAAGGCAGTGGGAGTGTCCCTATGGTGACAGCCCCTCACCTGGCCAGCAGTGGAGACAAGGGCAGGAGGGGGAAGATACTGGTAATAAAAGGGGGAGAGACGGGGCCGGCGCTGTGGCATAGTGGGCAAAGCCACCACCTGCAGTGCTGGAATCCCATACGGGTGCCGGTTCGAGTCCCAGCTGCTCCACTTCTGATCCAGCTCTCTGCTACGGCCTAGGAAGGCAGTAGAAGATGGCCCAAATCCTTGGACCCCTGCACCTGCGTGGGAGACCCAGAGGAAGCTCCCGGCTCCTGGCTCCTGGCTCCTAGCTTTGGATCAGCACAGCTCCAGCCGTTGCAGTCAACTGGGGAGTGAACCAGTGGATGGAAGACCTTTTGCTCTCTCCCTGCCTTTGCCTCTCTGTAACTCTGCCTTTCAAATAAAATAAGTAAATTAAAAAAAAAGAAAGAAAGAAAAAGAAAAGAAGGAAGAAAAGTGGGAAGACAGCCAGCCAGGACTCCTGGCTTTTCTTTGGGAACTTGCATCCTTTCTAAGGGTATCCAGGGCTTCAGGAGACCGATCCGCGTGCCCCCACAGGGCATGGCTGTGCTCGTTGGAGGTGGGAGTCATCTGCAAATGGATCTGTACCAGAGCAGCTGCGGCCTAGGCATCTGTCTCATCAAATGTAGCTAAGCGAAATCCATCCTGACACTTGCTTAAAAGGCCTTTTCTCTCCTCCTCCTTTTTATTAACAGGAAGGTTTCTGGCAGGGCAGCTTGTTCTAATTGGACTTGGCCCGTGGAAGCCAGGGTCCTGGCCAGCCGTGGCTCAGCACCTGCTGAGGGAGACCAGTGGAGAGTCGGAACCCTGGAGACCACACAGCTCCCTCGCGGGCGCCCCCAGCCAGGTGACCAGAGAGACTCCTGCTGCAGGAGACTCAGGGCCACCTCGGCACCCAGGGTGCCCGACAGGACACAGAATCCCAGCCCTGGGCCTTGAACGCGGTCATCACCAGTAGCTTTGTGAAATGCAACTGAAACCAATAAAGCTCGCCTGAAAAAGACACAGTCTGGGTGAAAAAATAAAGAATTGTAGGAACATCAAGGAAACGTAGCATACACTGCCTGTCAGTGCAGGTGTTGAAAACCATCAGTGAGCCGAGCAACAGAGAAACACTGAGTGACGCGGAGGAGGAAGAAGGCAACCATTTAAGAACCGGGGGGGGGGAACAAATTGTACTTTACTCAAAATATTACAAAGAGTAAAAAGGCTTACTTTCAAAATGCCAATACATAGCTATAACATAAATCAGTATTAAATATTTTAAGTAAAGAAAAAGTCCAAAGATGAAAACATGTAAAAGCTTTCAATGAGTCATGAAATATTAAATCCACACTCTGCTACAGCATAAGTTCAATGGAAAAAAAAACACTAAAATTAACTGACACTTAAAACCCACAGACTCATAAGCACACATGGACAGGAAGAGAAGGAGTCGTAGAGGAGACAGCATAGCAAGTGCCGGCCCACCCGTGTTTCCGCTCAGCTCAGCCTAAGTGACCACACGCACCCTCCTCTATGTGCACATCCCCAACCTAACACTGCTTTGCCATCACATATTTCGGGTCTTTCTTCTAAAACTTTTCATCTATTGCAAAATTAAATTCAATCATAAATCAAATCACGCACCACAAAAGGCTTAGAAACCTAAACTACTTATCGTGCAGAGATAAATCTTCTAATCATTGTTTTCCTAATAATCATGGACGCACTCCTGGGTGCACACAGATCATGACGTCATCTGCCAGGTCCCAAATTAAAAGAGCACAGAGCTGAGGCTGCCTGTGTGTGGAGCAGTGACCCGGCTGGGCCACGGTCCTGCCCAGTGACATCGCCCGGCCGGGCCTGGTCCTACCCAGTGACAATCCCCTCGACGTGGGCGCTGGAGAGGGTCACGAGAGGAAAAGGCTGGAGCTCCTGGAGACAGGAGAAACTCACCGTCTTACAAACACCTTGATACCAAACTTTAGTCATGCTTCAACGCCATTGCCCTCGCACAACCACTGAGATTACGTCCAGCTCTCCTCATTTATTCACAGAAATCACAATCAGAAAAGAACAAAGTCCCAAGGGTTTTCTCCACTTCAGCACGAGCCATGCCCAACCGTCCCGTTCTTAAACGAACTGCCGAAAACAAAGCGGCTCAGAACACATGTTAAAAGTTCAGCTCAGTGGAAAGCCAAGACACTGGCAAAAAGGACCTAAAAGAACGATCTCTGCGAGTGAGATCCCGGCGGAAGGAACGGGCCATTGAAGAAGGAGGCGCCTTTCTCTGCAGGGAGGTGAGAACTTCCACTTTGACTATGGCCTTGTCTAAACAAGGTCGGAGTTTGTGAACTCAAAAGGCTTGGCAGCTCATGACAGAGCCTCAGGTGATTACTGATGTCATAAGCAAGAATATCAGTTGTTAAATCAACAACAGGAGTCACTGTGCACTTACTCCCCTTGTAGGACCTCTGTCCTTAATGTGTTGTACTATGAGAATTAACAGTACAACTCCTACTCAAACAGTACTTTATACTCTGTGTGTCTGTGTGGGTGCACACTGTTGAAATCTTTACTCAGTATAGGGTTGATCTTCTGTATAGAAAGATAATTGAAAATGAATTTTAATGAAGAATGGGATGGGACAGGGAGTAGGAGGTGGGCCAACTGGGGGGCAGGTATAGGGGGAAGAACCACTATCATCCAAAAGTTGTACTTATGAAATTTAGATTTATTAAATAAAAGCTTTCTAAAAAAATGTAGCTCAGAGTAGACGTGAACGACTGAATGCTACTGACAGCCAGTACACAAACTTGGATTTGGAAGTGTGTGACACATTCTCAGACGCGTGAGCCAAGGGAAGGCCCCAGCTCTCTACAGCGTCTCGCTGTCCCATTTCCTTCACCTCTGTGTGCCCACTGCGGCGTACTGGCGGACGTCGGCGTGGCTGGCCCGGGCAGGGGCGAGAGCAGCAGGCCTTCCACTCTCACCCTGTGCGGCCTCAGGAGCTCCAGTGACTTCCATTTCAAGCTGGTGTTGGTCTGATACCTTGGTTAAACAAACACAGATTTCCACAGGGAAGTGAGTATCAGCCACAGCTCCAAGCAGCTCACACTCTGGTGGAACTGGTGAGCAAGCCGGTTATCTGCACGGAAGCCAGCTGCCTGAACACAGACGCACAGCTGCTCCGCCATTCCTGCGTCTGCAGACTCCCCACAAACACGTCGTTCTGCCACAGGGGGGAAGGCAAAAAGACTGCAAACCTTCTGCGGGACCCAGAGGGAAAGACCCGCATCAGGGAAGGACCCACGGACACCTAGGCAGCCACACGGAAGGTAAACCGGCAAGCTCCAGGTGCGGCTTCGTTATATTTTAAAACTGCACCCAAAGGCCATTGTCTTGGTGTTCTAGAATATTCTATGAATTGCGACGCTTTGGTTGGGCTCTAAGACTCCCTAAAAGTGAAATCAAGTCTGACTCATTGGCTTTTGCACACGCAGCCTCCTCCCTAAGCCAGTCACAGTCACTGTTTTAAGGACATCACCGACACAAACCTAAGAAAATTTGCATTTGTGTCCTGAACAAAGAGCGTTTTAATCAGAGCCACAGCCAGGGAATTCACATGCAGCGCCGGCGCCTCCAGGAATCCCCAGGCTGAGCTCTGCTCTGAGGAATCTCCTTAATTCATGCTATGCAGCAAGGCCCCCGTCAGCAAGGCACCTGCACCCCAGCAGGGTACAATGACAACTTGCAGAGCGCGACACTGTACCACTGCCCTGGTGCCAGGAACGACTGCCCGAGTCTGGACAGACCCTGCCTCACTCTCCCCACACCAGAGCCCATCCAGAGAGACTGCCCCCACCTCACTCTCCCCACACCAGAGCCCATCCAGAGAGACTGCCCCCACCTCACTCTCCCCACACCAGAGCTCATCCAGAGAGACTGCCCCCACCTCACTCTCCCCACACTGCAGAGCCCATCCAGAGAGACTGCCCCCACCTCACTCTCCCCACACTGCAGAGCCCATCCAGAGAGACTGCCCCCACCTCACTCTCCCCACACTGCAGAGCCCATCCAGAGAGACTGCCCCCACCTCACTCTCCCCACACTGCAGAGCCCATCCAGAGAGACTGCCCCCACCTCACTCTCCCCACACTGCAGAGCCCATCCAGAGAGACTGCCCCCACCTCACTCTCCCCACACTGCAGAGCCCATCCAGAGAGACTGCCCCCACCTCACTCTCCCCACACCAGAGCCCATCCAGAGAGACTGCCCCCACCTCACTCTCCCCACACCAGAGCCCATCCAGAGAGACTGCCCCACCTCACTCTCCCCACACTGCAGAGCCCATCCAGAGAGACTGCCCCCACCTCACTCTCCCCACACCAGAGCCCATCCAGAGAGACTGCCCCCACCTCACTCTCCCCACACCAGAGCCCATCCAGAGAGACTGCCCCCACCTCACTCTCCCCACACTGCAGAGCCCATCCAGAGAGACTGCCCCCACCTCACTCTCCCCACACTGCAGAGCCCATCCAGAGAGACTGCCCCCACCTCACTCTCCCCACACTGCAGAGCTCATCCAGAGAGACTGCCCCCACCTCACTCTCCCCACACTGCAGAGCCCATCCAGAGAGACTGCCCCCACCTCACTCTCCCCACACTGCAGAGCTCATCCAGAGAGACTGCCCCCACCTCACTCTCCCCACACTGCAGAGCCGATCCACAGAGGGGAAACAGAAACCCAGGACCCACTGGCAGGATCCCACGGCCACCAATGAGGGGCTGCGGCCAGGAACCTCACAGCCACACCCGTGCTTTATGGCAGGCGACTCACGCACGAGCTCGTTATATAAAACATTCAAGAGCCATTTCCTTCTCAGGCTTTGAACAAAGTCATGTGTTATGAAACTCACACTTGTCTGAAAAACTGAGTGTGGACTTTCTTCTTAAACGTTCGTCATTTTCTATATTCTTGCTGCTCTTTCACTGGGAGTATTGACAAGTGTCGATGAGACTGAGGCGGAGTCTGCCCACGTTTCTCCACACTCTGTGTGAGTGGAGGGAGGACGCGGAAGGCGCCGGTGCTAGCAAGGGCCTGGTTTTCCCACGGGACTCCCAGGGGAAGGCCCCAGGGCAGCCCTGGGGCTCCCCTCTCCCTCCTGCCATAGGGCTGGCAAGAGCCGGGGTCAGGATTTTACCCATACTCCTGGGATACAAGGTTGCCAGCCTCTTACATATTCTCCTCATATTTATTTATAAGGGGGTAGTGACAAACAATCCAGGCTCCTGAAATAGGCGCACTTCATCCAGGAAAGGTGACTCCCTGTCGAATTTCCCCCACATTTGGAGATGCCCATTAGCATGAAAAAGGATTTCCTGTATTTATGTTCTTTGTGGGGATTTGTTAGTTCAAAGAGAATTACATAACAACCGCTAAGTGCACTGCAAAAAAAAAAAAAAAAAAGTTCAGCATTCCAGGGTCAGGATTATTTGATTTGTTAACCTGGCTCACTTTTTCCTGGCATTAAAGGGAGAATTTTTAAAAAAGAGACAGTTCCCAAACTCCCTGCACACTTGTGCGGACAGCGTGAGTCAGAGGGGCACAACTGTGAAAGAAACGTCTGTTGTCCCGGAAGCTGCGCCCTTCAAGGCCAGTTGCTCCGGCGGGGCCGGACCCACCCCAACCCCTCGTTCCATCGCCAGGACTCCCAGGGCGCCGGGGCCGAAGTCTGCGCGCCGCGGACACCCAAGGGCGCCGGGGCTGCGCGGGGCCCGCGGCCTGGGCGCCAGGCGCACCGCTCCACACGGCTGCGGATCCGGTTAAAGGGCACGTTTGTGCGTCCTGCAGTGGGGAAGTTCCTCCTTGTGCGGGGAGAAACCTGCCCAAGGCGCGGGATCCCTTCACGCCACGGCTGAAGGCCGCAAACCTACCCCGGAATCGCGGAGGCGGGGACGGCGGCGCTGCCCACAGGTCTCGAGCGGGCTCCGCACCTCGGGCCGGCCCCACCTCTCGCACCTGCGGCCGTCCCAGGGCACGGAGGCCGGGGCGCGGGGCAGGTATCACGGAAAACCCGCAGATCCGCCGGCAGAGGCGCCTACACGGTGACCCCGAGTGCGCGGGGCCGAGGCGGCCCTCGAGGTCCCGGGACCCTCCCCTTCGCCACGCGGGGACGAGCGGCCCGTGGGCAGCTTCTGTGGCCAGGGAGGAGCGGCCGGAGCCAGGGGCCGCTGTCCCGCAGCCTCCCAGCCGCTCAGCGCAGACTCTCGGAGGGGTGAGGGCTGCACGGAGCCGGCGGGGGCCCTGCGCGCACCCAGCCCTGCGGAGAGCGCGCCCCGGCCGGGCCTGGCACGGTTACCTGGGCGACGACCCGGGCCCAAAGTACACAACGCCCCCCGCACCAGCTCCCCCGAAGCCCGCGGCTTACCCGGTGGGGGGCTTGGCCGCCGAGGCGCGCTGCGCGTCCATGGTACGGGCCGGCCGGGGCGCGGGCGAGCTCGGGCCCGGCCGAGTCAGGCGCTGGCCGCCGCCGCCGCCGCCCTCATTCACTTGTTCCGCGCTGACCCATCGTCCACCCACGCGAGGCCTGCGGAGGACAGCGGCCGGCAGAGAGCTCGGCAGGGGCTGGGAGCGTCCCAGGCGTGCGGGGAGGGGCCGGCGGCGGCGGCGGCGCGGGGCGGGAGCGCGGGGAGCCAGGTGCGCCGAGCTCGCCCCCGCCCCGCCCGCCCGCCGCGCCGCGCCCCCAGGAGCACCGCCCCCGCCCCGCCCGCCTGCGCGCGCCCGCGCCCGCGCCGCGCTCCTGCCCTCCCCGCACGCGACCCGGCGGGGGTCTGCAGGCTCCTGGGCCCCGCGGCCGCAGCGGAGGTCCTGCCCCTGTCTCGGGACCAGGCAGGGGGTTCTGGGGTAGCCCGGCCCAGGTCGGGTGGGGCCAGGAGAGGGGAACCACCTGGCGTCCGGGGAGGTCCCGCGGGGGGAGCAGAGCCGAGCAGCCGCAGGTGGGGGTTCGAGGATGGGGCGCGGGGCAGGGGCGCCCAGGGCCGCGCTGTTTATCCGCGCATCAGGTGAGTAGGTAGAGTGGCTCCCAGAGGCGTCAGCGCGCCTGGGAGTTTGTTGGAAATGCAGCCAGGAGCCCTGGCCCGAGCATGGCCTGACTGCCGGCGGGAGCCCGGCGGGAGCCCGGCGGGGATGTGCACCCAAGGTCCCTGGGCACGCTGTCGGCAGTTATGAAGCAGCAGCCCGTGGGCCCTGCCTCACCCGCACACTCCCGCTGGTTCGGCCGCAGCAAGGAGGCTCTGATCTCTACAAAGGGCAGTTCCTATCCTGGGGTCGGTGGCAGGCATAGAAGGCTCGGCAGCGACCCTCTGATTGGCCCAGATATCCAGGGCCCGCCTGGGCCTTGGTGGCTCTGATCCCGGCTTTCACAGGAGGCCAGAGACCAGCCCAGACCCACAGTGTACATCTTGCCAGGGCTGCAAGGCCCGGGGTGCACCGGCTGGCTCCCAGCCCTCCCACCCCTGCAGGCCCAGCCCCCAGGGTTTCACCTCTGCTCCTCTCCTCCATGCCAGCCTCTGCCAGCCCCTCAGCTTCCGTCCCCACCCCTGTCACCACCCCGGTGGCCAAGCACTTACATGCATGTGTGTATGGTCCCTTGTGTGTGTTACAGTGCTTATGTTTATAAAGAAAAATTAATGAGCGCCTGTGTAAATAGGTAATATGGGTGTGTGAATGGAGCATAGCACAGAAACCCAGAGAGGCTGCCTTCACCACACACAGCGTCCACCGCTTCCCCCTTGCTCTGCCGCCCTGACGGTGGTCTCCGAGAACCTTGGACTCGGGTCTGCTTTGAGATCACGGCCGGCCTCTGGTCAGTGCCGGGGTGGAGTTTGGGCTCTGTAAATGAGGACACCCTGTCTGGCCCCTCCTCTGCTGTGGGTGGCTGAGAGGCCCTCCCAGCCCTGGGGGCCCTCCTTGCTGTGGACACCACTGTGGGAGGGGCCAGACAGGGCCCGCTGAGGTCCGCTCCAGGCATCCTTGCAAGCAGCAAGGCTGGGGGGCCAGTCTGTGGGGCCCTGGGCCTAGGGAACTGGGAGCTTCCCACGGACAGCACGGAGGGCCACTGGCTGCAGGCCCAAGTTCAATGTCTTCTGCTGGGAAGGAGGCCCAGGCAGCCTCAGGCCCGGCCGACTCCTGCTTCCAGGAAGGCCACCAAATGTCTCAGAGCCAGAAACCGCGAGGCCTAGAACCCCAGTGGGTCTCCGCCTGTGCCGAGGGGCCTGGGACCCAGCTTCTCTGTACCAAAGCCCAAGCTTCCCTGTCTGGCACGGCCCCAGGGGATCTACCGGTGTAGGGGCATTGCCCAAAGGTGTGCACGTCGATGAGTGTTTCCCTCTAGATCAGGCAAGTCCTGGGCCCCAGGATCCTGGGACGCACAGGTCGCCTTCCTGAAACGGCAGTGTTTGCATCTCACCTCGCACAACCCACCGCGCGCACACAAGTCAGCCCTAGACTGCTGTCCCAGGGCGGCGGAAATGCTGTTAACAGTGGTGCTGTTGGGGAAGGCGTCTGTGCACGCCCAGCCCCCACATGGTGTTTTGCTCGCAGTTTGTGTCCATGGATGGGTGAGGCATGCAGGTGGACCCCGTGGTGCCCAGGGCAACCATGTGGCAGGTGTGTGTGCATGTGTGTGTGTGTGTGTGTGGCTCCCAGCAGGGCGAGATGGGGAAAGCAGAGATGCCAGGAAGGGAGCTTAGCTCTCCCGGACAGAGGCTGAAGAACAGGAATAGGTGTCAAGCGGGATACACGGCCCGAGGGGGCGGGGCAGTTCATGGGCTATCAAGACTGGCCTGACCCCTGACCGTGGGGCCTGGGTTGGACTGACTCTCGGGGGTGCTTCCTGACCTCTCAGCTTGGTCTCCTTCGTGTTGCTGTCACAGAACGCCACAGGCAGGCTCATCTAGAAAGGAAGACAGGAGTTCCTCCTAATTCCGGAAACTGAAAGTCTAAGAATGTGGTGCAGGCTCTGGTGAGGGCCCTCCCGCGGTGGCGACACGCTGAAGCCCAGCCCTGCCGAGACAGCAGCGGCGCCAGCTCAGGCACTTCCAGTCCTCACAGAGCCACTGATGGCATCGAGAGCCCCACCTTCCCGGCCTCATTGAATCCCAGTTTGGGGCCGGAAGCCTGGACTGAGAGGCCAGCACAGGGTCTTCCGGGGGACACATTGCCAGCACAGCACCTTCATTCGGGCAAGCGGCTGATTCGAGGGGCGGGTTCTCTGCTCATCGGTCCCTGCACACACACATCCTTCCAGAGCCTAGCAGCTTGCAGATGCTGGCCGCTTGGTGATGGTTTATGGAATTGCAAACATCCAGAGATGTCCTGATACATGCTTTAGAGCCCTCATTTGTAAAGTCTGCCAATCTGCATCGCCTGGATGCCCACTGTGGCCACTTCTGAGTGCCATGGCGTCGCTGAGGGGCTGGCCTGGCTCCAGCTCTCCAAGACCCCTGCCCGGACCTTGCTTGGAGCTGGAGCTCTGCCCCCTTCATCCAAAGAGCACGGCTCAGCACCTGCTCCAGGTCGCGGACTTCGTGCTGTCTTGGGGCCAGCTCTGATCTGAGGACCAGAGCGTGAGGCCACGCCAGGGGCACGCCTCGCTTGCTCGGTCCCCTCCCTCTGCCTCTTCCTCTCCTTTCAGACCCCCCATGCCCTTGCAGGCCCACGTGCCAGCTCCTGCCGGCACCCACAGCCCCAGGACAGCCAGGCATACGCCCAGGAGGGCCCAGACCCACTGCAGCCGCCCTTACTGGAGGGGAGGGGAGGGAGGGAGGCACACGGAACACCAGGCAGAGGTGGAGGCAGCCTGGTTCAGACTCTGAGCCCACAGGCCAAGACGCTTCTGGGCTTCTGTTAGAAACAGATTCTGGCCCAGGAAGGCTGGCGGGCCTGGCAGTGTGCATTTCTCACAGACTCCACGTACGGAGGGCTGCAGCCCCCTGAGTGCCCAGGGACAAGGGTCCGGCTCACCAGCTCTGGGGGATCTGAGAGTCGGTTACCTGTCTCTGGGCTTCTGCTTCCCGATAACGGGCTGCATCCAGGTTCTGGAAGCCCACACTTCTGAGGCCTCTGTCCCCGGTGCTTGGAGGATGGCCTTGACTCTGAAAACCGGCCTCAGCTTTGGAAGCCCCAAGGGAAGCGTGGATTCTCCAGCTGCTGACCAGGGCACGGCTGGGGTCTGTCGTGAGCGGTCATGGAGCTTGGACCTCAAGGGGCCCCTTGAGAGACAGCTTGAGGAGCCCTGTGTCCCACATTCCACTTCCCCTACCCCGTTAAGTTATGTTACAAGGCATGGATTAAGTAACTGCGTTTTTACTGAGATGGGATGCACAGCCCACCAGATCGACCTCTTCCCATTGTGTAACTCTGGTTTTTAAGAAATCCATGGAGCTGTGCAACTGTCACACTATGCAGTTTTGTCGTTTTCCTCACCTCCAAAACAGTGGTGGCTTCGCTCCCCCTCCACAGTGTCCCCTGGAGACCACTGCCACATCTGCTCTGACCCCATGGACCCGTCCAGTCTGGACATGTCCTGTAAGCAGAATTGCACAGCGTGACTGCCTTCTTTGGCTTGGTGTTTCCCGGGATCACCCATGTGGTGGCGTGTCCCCATATGTTTTCCTTTTCATAGCCACATACTATTCCACCGCACAGACAGACCCCCCCCCGCCCCCCCCCGCCCCACTTCTCCACTGAGGAACCTCGAATGGTTTCCACCGTTGGTATCCTGAGCGTTCATACAGCAGAAGCCACCCCCAGAACCTGTCTCTCCTTTTCTTAATAATAGTTGCAGTAATCAACTCCACAAGCCTCGTTGTTATAACGTGATCTGGATTTTTCCCGAGTTTCTCCAAACTCTTGCAGATGCTAAAACTCCGGAGTGGTAGGTGGTGGTTAAAGGATGATGCTGATGGCCTGGGCCTTGGTGCAGTTATGGTATTTGGGAGATGGGCCTCATGCGGGGCACTTAGGAGGAAGGGTGGTTAGGGGAACCGAGCTTCCTGCCTGTCCACGTGGCTGTCCTCGTCACCCTCCTCACCCTTGCCAGCCTGTCCCCAGACTCCAGTCTTGGACTGTGAACCCCCAAGCTGAGCCAAGATCGGCCTTCCTCCCTCTAGGTATCCTGGTGGAAGTAGCAGAGCTGACTGATCACTCACAGACCACGAACGCTGGCTGGAGTGACGACCCCAGCAACAGACAGCGTGCCAGGGCAGCTCCTGGGGGAAGGACTCTGATCATTTAATAAAGTGACCCAAAAAGCAGGTGGTCTTGGCCCCATTTCACAGAGGAGACACGTGGAGAGTCGGGGAGGTTAACCCGTCAGCCCAGGCTGTTGTATAGGGCAGGGTTTGTGCATGCAGCCGTACCGCCCAGTAGACACAGTTCCTTCAGTTTGTGCCCGTGGCCCATTCTCTGGGTCAGTGCAGGGCCTGTGTCATGAGTGCTCTGCTCTGTGCCCAGCTGTCCATGCAGCGAGCGTGTGCGCTCCCTGAAGCCCCCAGAGGGGCTCACAGGAGCCTTGCTTTCCCCGCGCCCCAGGGCGTATGCTTCTTTCTCTCTGCCCCTACTCATGGGTCCTCACCCTCAGGCAAGGCTTGTGGGATTCCTCGAAGTGTTTTCTGGAAATACAAACCACTCAGGGCACACATGCAGGTAGCTTTGACTGCCTCTGGCCCATGTGTGCTGTATCTCCAGCAAGGGTTTTGATTAGAGAAGTCTTCCATCCACTGGTTCACTCCCCAAATGGCTGCATTGGCCGGAGCTGCACTGATCCAAAGCCAGCAGCCAGGAGCTTCTTCTGGGTCTCCTACACAGGCACAGAGCCCCAAGCACTTGGACCATCTGCCACTGCTTTTCCAGGCCATAGCAGAGAGCTGGATAGGAAGTGGAGCAGCCAGAACTTGAACTGGATCCCGTTTGTGATGCCGGCACTGCAGGCAGCGGCTTTACCCGCTACGCCACAGCACTGGCCCTGAGAACCTCCTGGTTCTAAGCCAGCTGGAGGTCAAGGGCACAGCAGGCCACAGACAGGACTACGTCCTTCGGCTTTGTTCTGTCCCATCCATGCTGATGTCACTGCCGCAAACCGCAGCTGGCATCAGCAGCAGCTGAAGCCGTCTGTCACAACTCCCCCACCGCGAACTCTCGCGGAACATGGTCCCGCCACGGTAGCTGTGCATCTCAGTGTGGGATTTATGGCTGTCAGTGCTGGTGGCTTCCTGTGCC